>NC_056725.1:996282986-996582986 GCF_019279795.1 Protopterus annectens
GGACGTGGGTCCAAAAACTCAATTACTTGTCTGTATTGAAGAGTCTCGGTTCCCATGTATCAGCCAGATGGGAGCAGATTGTAAAAGGAGCACACAAATAATATGAATAAATCACTGGACAGGCCGCCAATTTTGTACAGTCGAATGGCATGCCGTCGCCTAATGGGCAGCCATTACCGATACTGTAGGCATGTAATCCGATGTAATATGCATCACAAGGTAATATTGTGGTCCTCGCTCCCACCCAGGGGTGTGAGTGTCGGATGCAAGCACCAATGTCGGTGCATTTGCAAGTGTGGGAGAGAGCGGGTGTAAGCCTGTTTGGCTACCAGTATGCGAGTATTGCACTGGTAAAGCAATGTAGAGGCTAACCGAGTGTAAGAAGCTGTAACCAGAGGTTAGTATTGGTTAACACCGTGCAAACCCACGCACACCTGCTCACAATTGTTTTAATGTGCCTTACTCCCTCCATATCAAATGGTCTTGTTCTGCCCTGTGACCAAATAAACATCCTCTGCAAGGCTCGGAACCAGGACCCTGCACACACAGCTAATGTGATTTACCAATACGCCATGGCAGATATGCAGACAATGGACAGTACCACAAACATATCATACAGCTCAGTCATTCAACAGTATAGGAATGTATCCCATCATGTAGATGTATATGTGAGTTGTTATGTCCAGCATATAGGTACATACATATATAGAGATATATCAGGAACACAACATGTGGCAACAAAGCATTACAAATGAATGAAACGGGAAACACCAGCGATGCCTGTATTATGTAGTGATGTTGTTCTATGTCATCTCAAGACTCCCTCAGACAGGTGTCATTCATACATACAAACAGTTGTATATTGGCCGTATACATCACTCTGTGCATGTAATGTACATTAACACAACAGTACCTGTCCAATAATTATGTGAGGACAGTACTCATGCAAGGTGCTGTCTGCAACATCCTCATCATGATAAAGGTAAATTGGGTAACCAAAGAGGGACCGGTAGTGTTGTGTGTACAATGGAGTCATCCTTATTACGTGTACCTGGACCATTTAGGAGTGATGTGCATACCGGGATCATGCACCTGAGGGACAGGGGTGAGGATAACAGGGGTATGTTGTGATGCATATTACAAGGGTACATGTGTCCAGTGGGCACATGTGTGAAATGGACAGCTATGTATAGGGCAGATGTTTTCCTAGGAGCCGATTGGCCTTATCTTTCCATAGGGTGAGGGTCGGATGTGGGGGAAAGAGTGTAGGTATGGCTGTGGAGGATAGGTAGGGTAGGATAACAGACAAGACAGCATACAGGGTTGGTATATGACACATATGGGGAGATACACCTCGGATGGGGATGGGTGTTCGGCATTCACAAGCCCATGGTAACAGTGGGATGGAGGTCCCCAGCCATGGGCAGCCGCCACTGCACCTAAACAGCTGCAAAGGAGACAGTGCTGGGGGCTGTCCAGGAGGGGCAGCATCACCCTGTAAATGTGATACTCTGCCCTTGATCTTGCATATCTGGCTTCAGAACCCCTTAGTGAGCCCCCAACACAACACATCCGGGATCGCACAGCAGCAGACATGTATCTGTCTGGTCCTACTCCCAGGGGGGACACGCCCCATCCTCAGTGGTGGTACCACCAAAAGGTGGTGCAGAGCCAACAGAAGTTGATGCCCAAGGCTGGGCCCAAGATGTGCTGGTGCTCAGTGCCATGGTCAGCTGAATTGGGACAGGAGGCTCTGCCGGGACCTCACAACCCATTCAGCCTATGATGTTGCAGTTTAAAGCCACATATGGCTTAGTGATAGACAACAGCATACAGGATTACCTACAACAGTATGCATAAATATCACCATCAACCCAACACAACAGATGGTATACATTTGCAGAGGGAGCACAACATATGCATATATACTGAATGCCATCTGTACAATGTGTAGTAGATGTGTGACCGCAGCTATGAACAGTTGCCCATTATTGGCTTGTCACTGGGAACCCCAGACAGTGTCTGTCATACCACTGTTTCATGTGACATATGTCCAGTTAGGGATGCGATGGCAGTAACACATCCCTATCATAATGTACTGTCTGCAATCCTCACACTATGCTCCTGCTGTGCACAGATGTGTGTTCAGTGTGTAACACAGGAAACAAATGGTTCCACACACTGACTAATTCACAGATGGCCCTACAGATGGGGGTCCCTCACAAACAGAGTATTGTCATGTCTGTATTAAAACATGCAGAATAGCCATTACCACACACACCATGTTAAATAGGCAGTAGTCTCAATGTAGCATAGCTACACTTACATGCTGTAGTCATGTGTGGCACATCACCCTCCTGTATTTAGGCTATTTCCCACAATGTATGATGTTTGAGGTACATCCAGATATCATCTGTGATGCCATTTCAGAACACCACATCCAGGTACCACTCACAGTGACTGTCATGGCCAAATACCAACATGTTTTTCCTAGATAGTGTACTGTGTTTATCATGCGAATGGCTATGGGAACACCATCACAGCTATTCCACATGCAATCAGCTAGAGGAGGACTGCAATAGGTGCAGAGGCCATCACCTGATCATGTCCATCACTTACAATACACATGCTGCTGCTGAGCAGGTGCACCTCCACATCCACCAGAGAGTGTGTGGGTGGGACAGGCAAAGTACTCCAGAGAAGGACTTGGAGACCTAACCCTAAGCATCGTCTGCCACACACCTAACAGTACAAGGGTCAAACCCCTGACTGACTAGTCATTACTATTACATGTGCATGACATTACTACATGTGCCACAAAGCCGACATGTTGCTGTGCTGTAAGAACATATGTGTGTAGATGAGAGACATCTGTAACAGAGATATAGTAGACATACATTAGGTGTGGCACACATACCTGTCCACGTGAACGGATGCCATTGTCACCACAACCACACTCTCTAATGGACTCGCAATGACACTCTTTGCCAGGGCCACAAATACACAACCTAACTACTTTTTTGCCACACTGCAGTAATGCACAGGACTACATGCATCACAGGGGATACCTGAAGGTTCTATGGGATAGGGCATGTGAAAGTGTTTGACATCTGTTGGCATGCCAACGTGGGTTATACTAGGAGTGACTGTGGTTTGGAGCATCATAATCCGCATGCAGACACAAGGTGTCAGTACTGACATGCATGGAAGCATTGCTGTATGGGTGTGTAATGGTTAGCTGTGCAAGATGGCTGTACAAGGCTGGGTGAGGGGTACTCCATGGCATCGTGTCAACTAATAATGGTGTGCAGTGCAGGGGTGTAGCATCTGCAATATCCCAATCAGATGGCTACTGCATGATCTGCCCTGACATCCTGGTTACCAATGTCTATGGCCATAGCTTTGCAATGCATGCCATGTCTGTGTTTGATAGTCCTTCACATGGACATTGTCTGGGATGTACATGTCCCACAATACTGTACAGTGACATGTACAGGTGTACCTGGTTTGGCAGGCACATATTGTGTACACAGACTATTATCCCCTGATATGCCAATACTGTCCTGGTGTGGTGAAATCTGCTTATAGTGAGCAGGTTGACCCTGCACCTGCATTGATAGTATGATACAGGTATTCCCTGGTGTCAGTGGCATTGGTCCATACAGGGCACATGTGTACAGCATTGTATGGCCTCTGTGGATCACATTTAATGGCACCACATATGCTGTAGGCATCCAGTGGGGAACATAGTGAAGGCACAATGTCCGCAAATATGTGCCTATTGTACCGCTGTACAGGGTGCCATGTCCTCTGCAAGCCACTGCATTCACACCATGCCTACTATCTGTCATCAATGTGCATGGTACTAGCAGCATAATGGGATATCCCAGGCACCTGTGTTTGTGCATGGCACATGGGTGCAGGACATATACTGGGTACTAGTAGGGTTGCATATGTTGTTCACCAGGCCTTTTGCCAGATGTAGGGGTATGGCTTGCCAACACAGTCCCGTGGCTGACAGCCGTACTCCTCTTGAGGTGGCCAATGTGTCATAAGATGGACACCATATAGGAAAACTACAAAATCCGCTCCCCAACATGTCCAATGGTAAGACACTCACAGCCACCTCTACACAGGCTCTGATAGACAAACACACAGTTGCCATTTCCTGTATACAACCCCCTACTTACCGTATCACACTGCAGCAATACACTTTTAGGGCATGCACTATGGCTAATACTGGGTTACAGCACACCTACAGGTGTAGACCTAGGTGGGTGACAACAGCAGGATTGACAAAGGTGGTCATGTGATTTGTACAGAGAATGCATACTCTGCAAAGCACTGTACTTGTCTCATGCAGACAGACAGACACACACACACACACACACACACACACACACACACACACACACACACACACACCTGGCATGTCTGGGATTAGAACACCAACCTAACTACTTTAGCACACTACAGCATTACGCAGTTACAGTAAGCGCTACCCAGATTACTGGGATACAGAGGTGTATTTCTAGGTGGGTGACATAATCAGCCTTGCCAAAGGTGGGTATAGGAATTGTATGGAGTGTGAGCAGTCTAAAAGCATTATTCAGTCCTCAGGCAGACGGGAACAAACACTCACACACACACACACACACACACACACACACACACACACACACACACACACACACACACACACTTGGCAAGTCTGCAATTAGAGCACCGACCTAACTTCTTTATTACACTACAGCATTACGCAGTTAAAGAACACGCTACTGAGATTACTGGAACACAGCACTCCCAGATGTGTATTTGTAGGTGGGTGACATCATCAGCCTTGCCAAAGGTGGGTATAAGAATTGAATGGAGTGTGAGCAGTCTAAAAGCATTATTCAGTCCTCAGGCAGATGGGGACAAATACGTACATACACACACACACATATGCCAGTGGTGGGAACGGAACACCTGCCTATCTACAGATCACTATTACAATACTACATAGTTACAAGTCACGCCACACAGACTACACATTTTAGGGCTGTCATTATGACCTTCTAGGAATGCGGACATCAACAGGGATGCTGGCAGTTAAGATGTACATTACCTGTGAACCTGTGTGTTTAAAGTAGCAATCTATCCTGACCTGGAGTATGCCCATCTGTGGAATGGATGACTACTATCACTATACAGGGTTACAATGACCATGCCCATACACAGAGGCACATAACCGACACAAGGTGTCACTGGGCATGCTCACACACTTAGTAGTACAGGGCTGTTCGGAATGCACTATGTGTCCATCTGCACAAGGTTATACTGGGCATGCTCATACAGTTAGTAGCACAGAGCTGTCTGGGATGCACTCTGATTCTAAACACGGAAGGCCACAGTGGCCATGCTATTATAGTTAGACATAAAGAACACATTGTAATGGGCTCTGGTGTTAGTAGTTGTCATTGTTAACAGGAACGCTGCTCTACATATATCTGACACCGGTCTTATACACAATGTCTGCTGCTGTCCGTCAGCTTAGACGTACCATCCTATACCAAGCACAATACCACCACTCACAGTGATGTCTTACTAGGAGTGGCAACTGCATGACCAACACAATGAGCCTTGCTAGGAGTGGCAACTGCTTGACCAACACAATGAGCCAATGTCCTGCTGTAAGTATGAGGTTGTCCAGTGTTTGTCATTCTGGGATGACATGACTGACAGTAGACAGGCCTTTGACACATATCACATGCATCCATGATTCAAGGGAGTGGGGATAATACCCAAGTCGCATTCGCCCATATAGTGCCATTCCAAGGCAAATGTCCTAAACACAGGATAACACCCTGACACCTAGAGGACAACTGCATTGTATGCTTATGCTAACCAGTGCTAGATGTGTAGTGTCCATAATCACAGCTGCCCACTGTAGATCCAACAATGGGGAGTGCTGACATCTGTGCAGTGAGGAACACCTGGCTGAAGGCTTTGTAGTGCACAATAGCACTACCACCATATACCTCGAAACCAGACATGTGGGCCATAACACAGGTACAGACCGCTCCAGGTGGTGGTGTCCCCACAAACATAGAGGCCACTCACATGTACTGAGCAGTACTCCCACGAAAAACATCACAGATGAGTCAGGTCCAGGACACAGTGTCAAATGCTGCATTCTAGGATGTAAACCTCAGACACCCCCATGCCCTCGGACCACCAGCACACATCCATACATGCTGTAGGACATATAAGAGTACACCACCATGTGACCCATGACCAGTGGACTGTACCAATCTCTACATCAACTGTAGAGAGTACCCATGTACAGACACAGTTGCATCATGTGTTATGCAATGCAATGATACCACTGTCTCTAACTAGGTCAGCTGTACACATACCAGGGGCCCTCGGTTATGTACAGCATTAGCAGATGACTGTTGCTGTACACCAGTAAACACCCTCATGTTTGGATATGACATACATGTACCTGCCCTGGATATGTACATGCCACACACACACACACACACACACACACACACACACACACACACACACACACACACACACACCATACATGTAAATAGCATAGCTGTTGTTGTCCTTTGTACACACAGGTGGTGACAGCCATTACACACATGCACATGGAATGTAGGTCCATGGCTGCTGAATACTAACAGTACATAAGGTGTGATATCAATGTTGAGAGAGGTAACATTCCCTCTGTACCAGTCACCCATTACACCTATCATATCATACAACAGTCCATGTGTCATGTATGTCGTTACACATGTCCACCAATTGCAATGCCTACAAACATGCCCAAATGACAGGATTGTAGGACCTACACACATGTACATGTAGTGGTGTGCATTCAGATACCTTGCGTGCGCAATTGCTGATGTATGCAGGTGACGTGTATTTTAGTACATCATGCAGTTGCATTGCAGCCTCAACATTGCCAACTGCATATGGTGATATGCTGAATGTATGGAAAGATGTACCTCAGGCATGGACAGATGTGTGGAAATAACTAAGTGGTGGGACATCTTTGCAGATGGATGTTTGTTGAGGATAGCTCACAGGTGTGTCAAAAGCAGTCCTACAATAACCTGTGTAACTGGTAAGCAATGGTTTAGTTAATTGAAGGGCATAACACACAACATAGACAGCGGTCAGGGTGACACCGAAGGTAAATCACTTGACATCTGTAACAGTTAAGACCTCCCATGTGCATATATCAGCAGTGTTGCCAAAGGAAGAGTCAGTACACTTTGTAATGCTTGCAATACTGCTGTAAGCCTGTCATACATATCATGAGCTAGGCAGGTGTTTGATTCATAGTACTGGCATGTGTGGTTGAGTGTGTGTCCATATATATCATGTATGGTGGGGAATACATCTCAATTGTTACTCACTCGCTAGTACACTAGTGTAGACATCTGTACAGACTGCAATAAGGAAACAGGACATAGGCAGGGGTGTGTATCTCACACATGTGAGGTATCTGTATGTGTGTGACATAGGTGTATTCAATAGTGAATGCCACAGTGTTTGTGCGTGTGCGCGTGTGTGCATGTGTGCGTGTGTGTGTGTGTGTGTGTGTGTGTGTGTGTGTGTGTGTGTGTGTGTATGTGTATGGCTGTCTGGTCCCTAGAGTGAGGATGTATGTTACCATACTGAACTGATAAGACCCTTCCCCCATCCAGGCAATGCAATCTACTATCTGTGTTGATGTCCCCAATCTTAGGCCATACTGACTACCTGTACATGTGTATTCTCTGTGGCGCATCATGTAGGTGCACAGTACTGTAATGATGATTTGCACATAGGCAGGGGTCCTCACCTCAACAGTAGCAACTGCGTGTGAGTGTGTGTTACTCTGTCTGTGAATCCGTGAGTGTGTGGGTGTGTTACTGTGTCACTGAATACATGTGTGTCAATACCTTAGTGTGTGGGTGCAGTTGTGTGTTGGCATCCTGTCATGGGAACGTGTATTACTGCTTCCCAATGAGGCATCACACTTCCCACTGGCCTCTACCCTTGTAATCAGCTAGACCGCTCTCTTACCTCACCACTCCATGTAACTGTACATGTGATGTCAGCCAGTATAGATGTCACATCTGTAGCCACAGTAGCTTAATGCACAGCTATCATGCTCTTGGATCAGTAGACATGTTTGGAACATGGGGCATTCTCACTGTGATGTGGCAGCTACAAGGTGCATGCTGGTATATTCATACATACCTGTGAGTAGTCCACATTGACATATGGGACACTAACTGCAAACACTGACATCCACCAGCACGTGTAATTAGACCTGAAGGTGGAAAGCAGAACATCATGACCAACATGCAGTTACTGTTGTTACACAAGACACATACTGTTAACAGCACGAAATGCATTGTACATCTGTAGTACATGGTATGTCTGTTGCCTGTCAACAGTATTCATCAACTGTAAACTACACTTATCTTCCTAGTCTATTCACCCTGTGCATCAGACCATATGAGCATGTCCCTGCACCAATGGTGGGGATATCAGGGATGTGGCACAGGCATCATCATATGCACAGGGTGATAATGTTTGCCAGAGGCCTAAGCTGCACCATTGGATGACATCATGTGTGTGGGTTAGGGCCTTTGATCTAATTGGGCGTGTGTGAATGTTATGCATGTGTGTGTTGCGGTGCCCTACATATGTTTCCGTGTGTGTGTGTGTGTGTATGTATGCACACAGTTCTGGCATGTGTCTGGCCTACACAGTGGTATTGTTGACAGCTGCAGACTGTACAGGCCAGGTTTTACAGTTCACAGTGTCCAGCCATGGACATGTGACCTGTGCCTGCCAGGGGTTGCATGGGCACTATCAGGCAGAAGTGCAGATTGGGTACTGTCTGATGACACTTGTCCACTAGAACCGTGTCCCTGTTGGGACCATCCAGGGCCACGTGCACATGGTCTGCTGTGTTGTGGTGTGGACAGCACAGCACCAGCTGCACTGCTGCTGCTACCGCCACTATAGGAGCGGAAATGTGAGGTAGCTCGTTCACGTAGACCTGGAACAGGTGATGTAGCAAGCCTATGTCCACATGTCCAACACCTCACTCCTACTAGATGTTCCAACACAGACAGCTCATGTTCGTGGATTGTCATGCCACAGTCAAGGACTCCAACCATGTCACCCAATCGTCTATCCAAAGCTTCAGCAATCTGCTGTTGAGCATTTACCATTGTCTGGATGTTGTTGTTTAAAGAACAGACAGCAGCCCTCTGAAGCCTCTGATCTTCTCTGTTGTGCCATTCAGCACATGCCTTTGCCTCCATTACAGCCTGAAACATGTGTCTGGTGACACCAGCTGCTGCGCTCTGTCTTGCAAGGGCATGTTGGCCAGAGGTCCTCCTACGAGCAGCACTGGCTATGTGCCTTTGTGGGGCATCACCAGTCAGTTGGCTGACACCATGGTGTGCAGGCACACCTTCCATAGCCCCCACACTTTCCTGTTCCAAGCTACCACATGTCAACTGTCCTTCCTCTATGGCCACTGGTGATGGGGTATGTTTAGGCATGGGATCTGTGTGCAGGGATGAGGGGGATATAGGTGGAATGGCAAGCAATGGCACAGATTCAGCCCCTGACAATCCTGCCTGTGCCTCAATCATATGTTCATCATCACTGCTAGAGTCTGTGGGGACACTAACATCAGATGAACCTCAGGAGGGCAACGCACCTACATCACCTGTGAGGGGCAGACAAGAACCGTATATTACAATCTATACAAAAGACACAGACATACATACACAGACATACACACAAAAACACACAAACACAGACACACACGTTATGGCACCCAGCATGCATGTGATATGACAGAAGGCATACAACATGCATTTGATACGGCAGATGGCATGCAGCACAGACAATAATAGTGGTAGTTATCATACATCCATGGGTTGCACACAACAGCATGCATGTATCATAGCAGAAGGCATGCAAATTACACAATCATAGTAGTAGTTAGCATACATCCCTGTGTTACACCATGTAGACCAGCACAGGTTAACAGTACACCTGCCTGATGTGTGGCATATGACCTTGACAATTACATGTAGTATGACATGTGATCTGCTGATGTGTGCAATGACATGTATACATGTTTAACACAATGGTGTCCTGTCAAATATACAGTGGGGTAATGGTGTCCCAATGCAGTGTTGTCTGTCCACCCCACAGCTATACTGCACATTTAGCTGATGTGCATGGCCATTGCAGGGAATCATGTGGCATCTCTAGTGCTATACAGTGTGAGCTACAGACACAGTTCATAGCCATGACTGTATTCAGATACAATACATATATAGTATGGAATGTGACCCATGTCACTGAGGTGTATACACACTAAACCATGATGTGTAATGTGTGACACAGGTCACTGAAGGGTATACGGATGACATCCCTGCACATCTGTAACCATATTGCTGCTGCCTGGCAACTATGGCCAGACATGGCGAACTCGTCGGTACACCATGTCCCACATGACATCTGTGTACCACACACACACACACACACACACACACACACACACACACACACACACACACACACACACACACACAAACACAAACACATGAGGAGCAAGGATGAAATTGATGTCCAACACCAGCAAGAGGAATGTACTATATCTGTGGGCTGATGTGGATACTGTACAAGTGACTGCTGTCATGTCGTGACACACTCAAGATGTTCAATACATCTTATGTGGTGGATTGATGTCATGCTTACACAAGATGTGCACAGGCCTGTAGGATGTCTAGTGTTCCACATCTGCAATATAACCATTACACAAAAGCCATAGTTGGACCATGTGTAGCCATTGTATGACAGGGTGAACACACAAAGCACATCACGTCTACTGTGTGTGTTGCTTCATGTCTCTGGCCATCCTCCATGGCCATGTGTGTACATGCGTTGGCCAAATTATTGTGACGGGCATCTATTTCACATGTCTGTGTTGTCCCGTATGACATATACCCATAGATGTCATATGCTCTACTGACAACAGGGTTATGCAGACAAAGGGTGGTATGCTTGGTATGTGGGATATGTTTTTCAGGATAGTTAGGCAGTGTTGCAGCCATGCCACTAGATGTCATGCACATGTCAAGATAGCACATCACATTGTGTGACATTCATAGCAGGGCTATGATCCACACCAGTGAATCCTGTGGGCTGGCCATACTCCAGCTCACTGTGTAGTACTGTTTGTATTCTTCACATGTGTAGTTCTGATCTGTAGTACATGTCCCTACAGTGAACAGCACCTCCACCACTGTATGCACAGCTGTCCCCACATCTGGCAATGACAGTTTGTGAGGATTCATGTTGGTGATTAACATAGTTTGCAAGTGTTGCACATGGATAGCCATTGTGATGCATTGCAGGTCCGACCTGTATATTGTGACAGGACCATACATTATGTGTACATGTGGTAAATGGCCACATGGCAGATAGATTTGTGCATTCAGATGCCTGATAAATAATGACATTCTCACCTGCAATGGGCTGCTGTCGCAGCGGAACACCACAGGTACCTAAATAGGAGTAACTCAGCAGTATGAGCATTATGAGCATTATCCATGCCTGTATGATAGCTACAGGGTGCAATGTGCATGTTAACACATACACCAGTACATTAGACTATACTATGGTGTATGCACATGTGTGCATACATAGAGTAGCATACTATAGTATGAGGCATGTGTGTATACATGCCTTGCATGTGATGTTACATTACATATTGTACAGTGACACATGCAACTATATGGAATATAGTTGTTATAGGTGCAGTAGTGACTTACTAAGTAACTCCAGGCTCGGTGGTTGAGAGACACCCACCTCCACAATATTGGCTAAGGCTTGTGGATGTTATTCTGCAGGTGTCCCCAGGTGGGCCAGTAGCTCCTTGGTACATGTGAGTGGGGACTGGGTTGGTGGTCCACCACCTGTTGCACCTTGTTCCTTGGAGATTGCATTCACATGCTGTTTCTCCCATCTAATGAGGTCTGTACAGTGTCGGTGCACCTGCTGGTATGTGCGGTTGTGGCCACCCACATCATTAGCCCTCCTGCGAAGTTCCATCCACAGGGCATCCCGCTGTTGTGCATCCTGTGGCACATGGCTGAACAGGATATCATGATTATCATGTAGGTATGGGATGAAAGCCTCATCCTCCAAGTGGGTATAAGGGGGTAGCCTTGCATGCAGCATACCTGGAAGACATAATGATGGAGACAGGTCACAGTAACTCACAGAGACATACAGAGCTACAGCTGAACATACATGTGTATCACATTTATTATGATTAAATAGTTGTCTTTGCAAATCTACATGACACTGACACCACTGACATGTTTGTGTCACACACATGTGACACTCAATGGTGAGTGGATATTATCACCATATATGTGTGTGTGTCACCTGATTACATTGCTCATACTCCATGTGGATGCTGTCTTGATGTGGGCATGTCTGTTTTCCTGTTCTGGTGTTCCTACCTATCAGCACATGGCTGGATGTGTCCACATTAATGCAGTCGACCTTGCTGTGTATATGTCACATATAAAGACTTACACTGCCTTAATGGACATGACCTGTGACCCTGCAGACTTGCTTACGGAAGGTTTTACTTGTATGTGTTCTGCCATATACATCTACACGGCACTGTACAGCAATTCAACATCCTGCCATGTAACACCTGTGTTGCACATGTGATACACATGGGACACTGGCTAGCCAGATGGTATTTGCAGGGATGGATATCAACTATAGCATGTACAGTCAAAGTCAACTAGTAGGCTATATGCCCTGGGCCATGTATGAATCTAGGATGAAAGGTTATCTAGCTGTAGCTGACAGGTGGGTCTCTGGGGCTAGGTAAAGCAGTGCCACATAACTGATCCACAGGGTTAATGATACATTTACCATGCGGTTATCACACCATGTCTGAGAGGGGGGCGATGTGCAGCTTTGCTGGACAGGAATGCATAGTATGGCAGGACTATGTAAAGTGTATGGGACAAGGATCTGTCCAGCATGTGGTGATCCGAGTACTAGGAAGGTGGATGTCCATGAAGTATGTGTTTGAGATCAGGATGTGTATGTGTAGCATGTCCAACATCACTGGGTTGGACATGGATTTATTCAGGGTATGCATCATGCTACATAGTGGAGATGGGGAATGGGAAGGCTGGTGTAGGCCATCTGAACATGGCCAATACCCCTTAAAGGAAATATGTGATCTGATATGGGTCACTTGAGTGTTGTGTATGGCTGGACAATGATCTCTTTATTCATGGATGGCACCTTGTCATGATTAGGGTTGCCACATATGACTACCTGACAGGTGTGGTGACATAACTATCACAGGAAAGACAACTGCCCAGCTGCACCCCTTACACACAGTGTCCATTATATTGACCTCTGCCTAGGTGGTAGTTCATGGGTACAGGGTTATTAACATAGGGGTGACAATGCAATATGTAGCTGTCAGATTGTGGCCATATGTCACACACCTCACCCACAAAGCCCCTTCTGTATGCTGTCCACAGCACTCTGAGTAGGTCATTGCTCCTAGGTCATAGTCATTCGCATACTTCAATAGGCATATGCCTTCTGTCAGTCTGTGTGGTATGGACTACAATGAGGGGGAGTACAATTAATTAACCCTGTCTTACTGTAGCTGGCACTGGTGTGATGTGCATGTATTATTCAGACACCTTCTGTATTGTTGGTTCTGCCAGCAGTCTCGTTGCAAAACACTCCTGTGACATAGGAATGTACATCTAGTACACTGAGTGTAGGTGGAACACAGTATGGGTGATGATGACCTATGACCTGGCAAGGTTATGATATGCAGTGTGAAATCAACCTTACTGTCATCTACATCTGTACTGCTGACATTAAATAAGTTGATCAAGGTTCATGGCCTTTCAGACCAGACTCAGCAGGGTAGTAGTACAGTAATTCCCATTATTAGTGGTGTCTCCCCCTTTGTGGGTTGTGATAACTGCTGGTGTGCACCATTCAGTGTGTACATAGCCTGACATGAAGCTATGTTTTACATGATGCGTATGTGGAGAGCAACTTGTTTTGCCATATGTGTATGATACAACCTGGGATGTGGACAAGTCCTATGCAGCCTGAGTGCAGCTTGTACCTGCATAGTTGTGGGTACAGGGGCTCTGTAGTGTACATGGATATATGATTGTGTACCTGCTGGTGGGGGGGTACAGTGTGTTTATGTTATCCAAGACCCTATCTGGATTACTTATTCATGCTCAGCACTTGTTCAGAACTTGTAAGCACTACGTAAGCTAACAATTACTATAGCACTCATTCTTCCTCATTACCTAGAGGTGAACAGGTTTTGTACATACTTTTCTCACTTGCTTAAAGTAAAATAGCTCTTGTACTCACTTTCCTCACTTATCTAGGGGAAATTAGTTTTATATTCAGGCATGTCCAAGGGTCAGCTGCCAGTGTTCTCTCCTGTCTATCTGATGAATCTGGACATCTTGAGGCAATGTAAACATTGCCTCATGTACACAGACAACCTTCTCCACCTACCACCCAACACTACAACCTGTGAGAGATGCACTTATCTAGCCAAACTGGAGGTAAAGCTCTCTCCAACCAAGGCTGACCCCGACAGTCATGTGGAGAAGGTAAACATTCGCACCACACCACACTCATCACATAGTCTCACTGAATCTCTGAATCTATCCCAACATTAACTGGGAAAACTACTCGTTTACCAACTCATTAGGTCAACGCTTTCTGGAATTCATAAACACAAATGCCCTGGATCAACTTATCCACACACCCACCAGGGGCAACAATATCCTAGACCTAGGCATTACCAACATGAGTGACTGGTGTTCCACACCTGAAGTCAACTCCTCGTTGGTCCGATCCGACCATTAGCTGAACACCCTTGATATCTACATCCCACCCCCACTCCCCATTAAGGGAAACACAATATAATATGTATACAAAGCCAACTTCATGCTTCTTAAGACAGACGTGGTGAACTTCATGACACCCATGCATATGGACAATACCATTAACACTGCTGAATCCTACACAAATGCACTCTATAAGCACTTACACGAGTGCATGGATCATGCTATCCCAAACAGAACCAAAATGCTATACTCTTAATTAGGGAAGCCAATCTGGTGGTCCCCTGCCATAAACAAACTATACAACAGAAGGAAGACACTGTTGCAAAACATAGTACAATCCCATGTGTGGAGGAGCTCCCTGGTCAGCCTCAGTAAGAAGGTGAGATCCCTTATAAGATCCTCCAAAGCTAGCTAAAGAAACAAAACCACCACTAATTCCAACGACAACCACAAAGCATTCTATAGCTATGTCATATATCTCAATGTCAACACCTAGATCTACTCTGAGTTACAGCACAAAGGCACAAACATTACAGAACCAACTGATATTGCCAACATCCTGGCAGATAAGTTCAGTGCTACCTTTCCCCCCTCTCACCCCCTAAAGGGCCCATATCTATACAGGAAGAGTGCAGAGTCCCTGTAATCACAACTACGCAGGTAAAAGCTGCACACTCTAAAGCCAGTATCACAGCATCCATGGGACCGGACAACATCCCAGGCTGCATTTTACATGAACTTCAGAATGTACTGGCTGCCCACCTACTCACTATTTTTAATAATAGCCTTGCGTCATGCTTTGTGCTCCCTGAATGGCACACAGCAACAGTTATCCCACTCCACAAAGGTGTTGCCATAATGGACCACGGGACCTATTGCCCTATAGGCCTGACTAGCCTGGTCTACAAGGCTATGGAGCACATCATCATAGATCTCAGTCACAGAGACATTGGGTACCTCCAAACCTTTGACCCCTCCCAGTTTGGCTTTGTTAAGGGCAGACCATGCCTCCTAAACCTGGTGGACTTCTTAGAGACAGTTACCAAGGCATTAGATGAGGGTAAGGAGGTCTACACAGCCTACCTTGATCTCTCAAAGGCTTTCAACACCATTCCCCATTCTGGCATTATCGACATACCCATCCACCTGAACATTAACCCCTACATCATGTGATGGTTTGCAAAGTGGCTCATGGACAGAACCCACACAGTGGGAGTTGCATACCCTAGGTCCGACTGTATACCAGTTACAAGTGGTGTCCCCCAGGGCTCAGTCCTAGGGCCCCTCATGTTCGGTATATACTTCCCTGATGAACAGACAAGCACAGGAGGGCTTTGGCTGAAAAGGTTTGCAGACGACTGCAAACTAGGGGCCATAATTGTTTCCCCAGCTGATACAGACACCCTCCAGAAGGGTCGCACTGAGACGGATACCTGGTGTCAATATCATGGCTTCAAGCTGAATGCCAAAAAGTGCATAGTCATTCCCTTTGGATATAACTAATTACCCGCGGACTACCACAAGGTGCTAGTTCCCTACATACAGAAAAGGTAATAAGGGATCTGGGAACCCTAGTAGATAGCAATCTCTCCTTCGATACCTATAGTGACAAGGTGGTTAGAATATCCTTCTACGTGGCCCCCCTAATTTCTAATGGGTTTGCATCCAGAACAAAGGAGGCCATTGTGCCTCTCTACTCATGACTTATTAGACCCATTAAAGGATACAACACCCCATTTGGGATGTACCTTGCAAGACAACTGCAACAGCTTGGAAGACCACAACAGTACCACACCAAGATTACTGACCTCAAATAGATGACCTATGCAGCCCAACCTAAGAAACTCCAGCTGTACTCGGTTGCATACCACATACTCACAGGTGATCTCTGCTTGACATACAAGGTCCATGTCCAACCCAGTATTGCTGGATATGCTCCACCTAAACAGAAGCACCTGAGAGCCGCATGCTCTAGGGATATACACCTAACCACAATGATGACTAGGACATGCTGGACAGATAGATTCCTGACCCGGAGACTCCCCATGCTTTGGAACATGATTCCAATGTACATCAGGCAGGGCCCCTCACTAGCACTCTTCAAAGGAAACCTTGAAGGGTGGATGGGAGATAGACATGTACCCTGGGATCACTGCAGTGGCTCTGCTGGACAGAGGCACAGGGAACTAATGGCTCTGCTGTTCAGAGGCACAGGGAACTAACCTAAGGGAGTGGCGAAAGTGAACACACTCTAGCTAGGCTTATAAATGCCCTTGGGCAGACAGCCTAGTAACTACCTTTTCACTTATTACATGTCTTATGTGCATGAATAGTTAACTAGCTCTTCCATTTTACTTTGTTATCATGCTGATAAACTGTCGGGTGACTACAAGCCATGTGTATCCTGTTATTGTGTATTGTAAGTGCCAATAGACATAACTAATGTTTGCCTAACATAACAGTAATGCTATGTAACTTGTTATACATATCTGCCTACAATACTGTACATTACACAGTTATTGGCACAATGCAAATCATAATTGCACAGTGGGCCAACCTTCGACATGTTATTCTCAGTAATACACCCATACATATGCCTGCTGTTACAATATATCAACATATACTATCCCCTGTTATAGCACATACTTGTTGGACCAGCCCTGCCACTGACAGTGGCTGATGAAGAATATTTGGGTTCAAAGCCCTTATATAGAATCTCTTGTGGTGTATGTGGTGTTTGCCATTTGACCTACAGCAGTACACACATAAATACTACAAACGTTATTATGCTCAAGAATACATCACTACAAGATAACTGTTTCCACTACGTGGATTGCATGCACTTTAAATATTACAGAACAGTTACTACATATGCAGACATACTGAGTGTTCTACATACCTTATTAGTAACCCGCGGTGTTGTTGACTGTTAATTCAATCCTTTTCAGTTTGTGTTTCAATCTTCTTTGTAACGTTCTGCTGGTATATACAGATGGTTTGAATGTGTGATAAGCCATTCTTTTATAGTTAAATATCGGTAACATGTGTTATCCTGACCACCAATTGGTGTTCCAAAATAGTTAATTAGATGCACATCAGCTGTGCAGCTACTCCATTAGCCAATACCATGGTAACAGTGGTGTATAACTGAGTACTCCACTTGGGCATTGTTCATTTTCCTTACTTTTGAGGAAGACAGCCTGGATGTGTTGTTTGTGATGTATTTCATCAGCTATATGGAGACAGACAGAGATATATTAGCTTCATGACTCCTGTGGATTGTGTGTAATGCCTAGAAGATGTTGTTCTACATGTGAGTACAGCTGTTATATTTCAGAACATTGCTACTTATGCAGGGTTTGTTTGTACCTGATACTTCTGCAGATGTTTCAGTCTAGCAAGGATGTTTGGGCAGCTCAAGGTTGTATGGCTATGCATGAACTGTTAGGTGGTTTACAGTGTGCTCACCAGGCATCCTTGGTTTGGTGTACATGTGTATCATACTGTGCTGTTAATCAGTAATTGGTAACACTTCCCGGTGTACACACAACCTTCTGAAATGGGATTAGTGCAAACAAACCCTGTAACATCAGCAGCTGTTCCATTGTATAACAGCAACTATTTCACATAGGGCCATGTTAGTGTGTCTCTGACAAGGTATGTTAAGGCTGCAGATGTCGTACAGTGAGTGAATGATTTGTGATGTTCTTACAGTTTGTATTTTAATTTGTTTGGGTGTGAGGGTGATGGTGGGTGTACATAGCAGATGCAGGTGTGTAGGAACTGCTTTTATACATAATCGATATGTGCATGAGGGTTCCTTCCCTATTTGAACACCTATCCTTTAGTGGACTAATATTATGGTAATTGCAGGCTGATTCATTAAGGCACTGTTAATTGGTTCCTGTATAGCATGCAGGTGATGTTAGTCCTTGAATCCTTTCAGCAATACATCGGAATGTAATAAAGTGTTGCTACATGAAAGCTGTGTATTTCTGTCATAGGTATTTGCAGTCATTGGTGCTGTGTTGGTGACTGACCCACTTTGGCTAGGGTTGCCACCTTTTCAAATGACCCTAGTGGGACATTTTTGGGACACACAACAGATTTTACAAGCCGACACAAACCCACGGTCAGTACAAGGGTTAGAACTTTCGTTTTTTGCCTAAATATAAGCTTATTCTTGTAGCAGTTTAGTTGCTTATCCTGTTTCTTGTAACATGTAGGTGTTTTAGATACAGAAAGAACTATTGTATGCAACTATTACATTACATGTGGGACATAATTATGTCCTACAATCTCAGGACATTTGCCACGTTTAATATTTTTGGTCAGGA
This sequence comes from Protopterus annectens, assembly GCF_019279795.1. Lineage (NCBI taxonomy): Eukaryota > Metazoa > Chordata > Ceratodontiformes > Protopteridae > Protopterus > Protopterus annectens. Next base: position 996,302,284 of record NC_056725.1, read on the forward strand.
CACAACTGCCCAAAGAGGGACTGTCCCTCGCAAAGTGGGACAGGTGGCAACCTTATCACTGGTTCATGTCCATAGCACATATTTGTAATAGTGTATAGGCATATACTCTCCATATCCTTTGTTCATAAAGTTTGGTTGTGGTGGAATGTATGATTGCTATGGTCCATGTTATACTCATATATGAACAGTTCAACTGCTGTATATGGGGTACCTATGGAATCCCGAAACCACAGAATTCCGACGCCCACAGTACCGGGCCCAGACTCTCATACCCCACATTACACAAACATGGAACACACACACACGCACACACAGACACACTGCTAACCACTACATCCAAATAAACCATCCTACACTATGTATGAGCAGGTGGGCAAGACCCCATACATGCCCCATGTGGGTGTCTGCGTCCCCCACACCCTCCTACTTTAATGTTCTACCTCCTAGATCGCACAAACAGACGCACAAAACAAACCCACACCCACACATTACAGTCCCCCAGGAAAACACACCACACGGTTAAGGTGTTTGCCTTACAAACACAAGGTGCAGGGTTTGAGTCTCACAAGGGATAATTGGCTAGGCTTAAAATGGCTCGTAAGGGCAGTTAGCTTAGTACTAATCTATGAACCTATGAACTTAGAACACACACTTACACACACTACAGCCCTCAGAAACACACTTGCACACAGTAACCTACCTGAACCGCAACACCAAAAGCACTGACTAAATGTCCCTTAACATCAGGATTTTAAACATTGTGCTTCTGGTGTTTCGGTACTGTGGTCATTCAGACTTTAAGCCTCGTGATTACATGCGTCAGTATGTCAACCAGTCGATATGTGGTAGGTATCCCATTTATATGTACCTCCATGGTTATGTAAATGTTGTTAACCTATCTATATATCGACATATATATGTATATCCCCATATATCGACATCTCTCTCTCTCTCTCTATATATATATATATATATATATATATATATATATATATATATATATATATATATATATATATATATATACATATATATATATATATATATATATGTTGATTTATATATATATTTTATGGATTCACTTCATAACATCGAAATATCAAAATACTGAAACCCAAAACACTGAAACCAAAATACTGAAACTTCAAAATCTTGAAAACTCAAAATACTGAAACTCAAAATACTGAAAACACATATTATGCGTAAACTCAGTTTAAACAACAAAATCATAACAATTTCTACCAAATATATGCAGGGCAAGCCCCTGCACCCCATGAGGGGCTGTGCCCCACACCCCTTAATTAAATATATCAACTCCAAGGTTGTACATAGTGTAGTTAAGTGCAATCTCGGAGTAGATATATATAATTAGCAGGGGGTGTGGGGGGCGCAACCCCCCACGTGGGGGGTGCAGGGGGGCTTGCCCCCCTGCATATATTTGGTAGAAATTGCTATGATTTATGTTGTTTAAGCTGAGTTTACGCATAATATGTGCTTTCAGTATTTTGAGTTTCAGTGTTTTGAGTATTCAGTATTTTGAGCTTTCAGTATTTTGGTCTTCAGTATTATGAAGTTTTGTCATTTTCAGTATTTTGAAGTTTCAGTGTTATGAAGTGAATCCATATTTTATATAAATATATATATACATATATATATATATATATATATATATATATATATATATATATATATATATATATATATATATATATATATATATATATATATACATAGATATATATATATATATATATATATATATATATATATATATATATATATATATATATTTATAGCATACACCTTTCATTGGGTACATATGCCGGTTTGTCCTATTTCCACACATTCCTACCTTTTATGTTTTAACCTGTCAGTATACACAACTGCCATTGGTACAGCTCAGGTAGCTTAGTGGTAGGTTATTGTGAAGATTATGTATATGGTTGCGTGTTCTAATCCTGGCAGTGGTAATTTTACCTCTCTGAGCAGACACTTTTAATGCAAGGGTGATTAACGCACATTTCAGCGGTTGCGTATTCCAAATGTTTATTATTCTGTGGAATACTACCTATATATGCAAGCTATGGTTAAGGTATACTATGTAACAAGTAAATCATCTGAGAAGATTCCTGTCATGGGTACTCCCCATTATTTGGAACTACATCCCTGATTACATTATACAAAATCCCTCACTAACACTCCAGAAAATCCTTGCAGAGTGGGTGGGGAACAGTGGATATACCCCAGGGATCCCACAATTGGCTCTGCTACACAGAGGGACAGTTAGTTAATCAATGGGGTGGTGACAGCAGACACTTTTTAGCTATGCTTATGAGTGGCCTCAGGCAGTTAGGCATCTATCTACCTATGTATCTATGAATCTATACATACAGTATGGACACATGCTGATAGCTTAATTTACTGCTCAGGTATTGACTTACCTTGTGCCAATGGCAGTTGTGTGTACAATAGTTGGGGGCTACCTATGTAGGATGCACACAGTAGACCACCTATACATGACAATTTACAGGTAGTCGTGTGTGTGTGCCATCCATGTTTGCTGTGTGTGCAGGTGGAGAAGGGTGTCAGTCCATAAGCGCCTACACTGTCAGTGTGAGTGCTATACGTTCCCTCTTTGCCAAGGCATGGGCATACTAGGGACACTTCCGTCTGCCTACTGGGGCTGGCACAGGGTGTTCATGGTCTGAGTTCCTCTGTGCCTGTGGGGACCTCGGAAATGGTGGTGGCTGTGAGGGCCCTCACCATTCTGTCCCTGCTGCAGCTGTTTCCACAGGATCATATTGTGTAGCATGGCACATACTATGAAGATGTGGGCACACATGCCTGGAGAGTACTGCAAGGCTCCACCAGATATGTCCAAGCAACGGAACCGTGATTTCAGCATTCAAGACACGTGCTCTATGATGATTCTGGTATCTGCGTGTGCCTCATTATGGCATTCTTGCATGGCTGTGTGTGCATTTCTGATGGGAGTCATCATCCATGGTTCCAGTGCATATCCAGCATCCCCCACCAAGTAGCCATATGGGATGTCCCCCTGGCAAATACTTGATACAGCTGTGAGGCATGCCAGAAGTGGGAGCCGTGATACCTTCCAGGGCTTCCAGCACACAGATCCATGATAATGCCCTGGACATTGCACATGACCTGGCAGTTGATGGAGGTGTATACCTTGTGGTTTATGTAGCACCTGCCCTGCTCACTGGGTGGTGTCTTGATGTGTATGTGCGTGCAGTCTATTGCACCCAGTACCACTGGGTAGTCTGCCACATGGTGGAAGAGACGCATATTGTTGGCCAACTCCTCCTGTGTTCGGGGGAAGTATATGTGCTCATTGGCATGTGGTAACACGGCATCCAGGAACTGGTGGAGTACCCTGGATGCTGATGCCTGTGAGATCCCCATGATATTCCCAGTTGGCCTTTGAAAGGTACCTGTGGCTAGTATTCTCAAGCTTACACATACCTTTGTGTCCACTGGGATGGGGTCTGCTCAGTTCTTTCTGGCTCTGTGGCATGGCCGGCACAGCTCAACATGTTGCTGTATGATGTCCCTGTCCACCCTGTAATGTGCTACTATCTCCAGATCATGTAGCCCCTGGTAGGTTACCCTGGGTCTGAACACTCTTCTCCTCCTCCAGTGCCTGAGATGGTTGTCAGCATCATCCTCCACATCACCGTCAGTCTCCAACACATGCTGGTGAATCAAAGCTATGGCAGCCCCTAACGTACTTATTAAAAGTTCCCCGTGTGTATACACCAATTGTGCAGAGTGTCTGGGAATACACAAGTGTGTGTGGGGCTTTTACACCTTATACTATTGTCCAATGGATGCTGCTGGTGCAATTGGGTGTGTATCTGCAATTCCAGCTACAGGGTATCTTAATCATGGGTTTTGCAGCAGGTACTGCTATTGTGGGGCCTTTGGTGTTGACTTACGCTTGGCTGCCATCATTCATCTATTGCCCTTTACTTCACTTTTCAACCCGATTCCCCTCCCATTGTCAGGCATGCATCCAGCTGCCTGCTTTCTTGTTTTGTACTTTCACAACCCAGGATTGTGTTGCGAAATGTTTTATGTAACTGACCCACTGCAAGTTTGCTTTGTTCTGCTGTGACAGTTCTCTTTCTTTGCAGTATGGCACCTCCCCTTTCCTGTTCTGCAGGTAGCTGCTAGCAGCCTTATTAGCTGTTATCAATGGCCCACTGTGAGTTCCTATGTGTTAATTACTCATTTGTACTCCAATTACCATGCTGCAGCATTTTCTTATTGTCTTCCCGTATCCTTCCTGTTTCAGCTATGGTGCGCATCACGCACAGCCATTTACCAGGTTTCGAGCGTGTTTTCATCCACACTCACATGAACTTTCGGTTACCTTGTGTGCTGTCAGCTAAGCAAAGCTATGGCTACTTCCACACCCCTATCCTGCGGCTTTGCTTAGCAACAGGCAACCCGGATTAGCAATACTGCAATGTGCATACAGCTACGGTGGCGCACCCCTCTCTTGATGTCATGTTTACCTCCAGTCCACACCTCAGTGTTGTACTGCTAAGCTGTGTGGTACATCTTTACGCCAGCAGGGATGTTGCGATTCAGTATTACTTGACTCATTTGCATGGCATTGACTACTAATTCCTAGTTATTGCGCAGAACACTGTCAAAGACCCTTAGCAACCCTTACACCATGGTTGTGGTGTAGCATTCGTGCCATTGACTATTATGGGGAATTCATGAATTGTGTTACATTGTAGTTTTATGACATCTAAATATATTTTCATTGTGATCCCGTTTGCGCACCGATGCACTGCAAATTTACTTTGGTTAGTGTGGCCATGACATTAAATGTTATTTTTTATGTGGTGTGCATGTTTTTTTATGCCATTGGCTATACATTTAGCCATTGGCATATATTAATATTATAATACGTAAGTTTGGTCTGCTTTCATGGCTCCGATTTTATGTTTGAAAAAATGTAGACTGTTTTTTTTGGTTTACATTTCTTCATGCTTATGCTACACCTGCACCACTTCATGAATCACTATATACCTACATTTGCATGCTACACTGCTGCACATGGGGTAATTAGCATACATGCACCAGGAGCTGCGCAGCTCTGGCGTACGCTGGTAGTGCACGTGGAAACAGCTCGTACCTGAATCACTCAGTCGCCATATTTGGCATTAGATCGCTGACGCTGCTCCTTCACCTGGTGCAAGCTTCATGAATCGCAGGGTTCATTTTTTCTTGCCTTTTACAGATGAAGGAATTGGAGCATTCATTAGTATTATTGATCTAGTTAAAGAAAAACTATCAGACCATAATCCCTTAAAAACATATTTTTCCCTTCCCAATTTAGATTTAGGAGAAGATTCACTAAAACCTACATAGTTTACTAAAAATGTGTTCACTGTGCAGCTCAACGTGCACATGATAGTACACCATTTTGTATTCAGTAAGCACACAGAAACTGGGTAAACATCGTGGCATGCTAATTACAGCATAAGCTGCTGAATTGTATGCTAATCCAAGATGGAGGAGCTATTTAACAAGCTGTAAAGCAACTGTGTAAACTCAGTGATGGTTTTCCCTGTGAATTCCAAAACCTATTGGAGTACATCCATGGAAACTAGTCTACACGGAAAGAATGTTAGGGGTTGCTTTTTCTCTTATTCATGTATATGTGCTGTAGGCCCAAGTCTACACTGCTGCTGCTGCTAATAGACACTTAATCACAAATAAGAAGTCACTGGAACTAAGGCAATAGGAGTCTATAAAACCAGTTTAATATCACAAATTAAACACACAAGTTAAGACTTTCACCCAAAGTCTTAACTTGTGTGTTTAATTTAGGATATTAAATTGGATTTGTACACTCCTACCGCCTTGGTTCCAATGACTTCTTGTTTGTGATTACAAGGTTATGCTGAAATTTACTGGACTTACTACAGGTTTGTTTATTTTTCTTTTTTTGCATAGCTGCTGGTAATAGACCATGGCCAAGAAGGAGAAGGGTGTTTAAACCCCATTTAACGTTTCACAATCTGCATGAGGTGGAAATTGTAGAGCACTACAGGATGGATATAGACACACCACAGTAACTCTGCAACCTATGTCATCCCCAAGTGAGAGCAAGGGTAAACCAAGGCAAACCAATACTGGTGGAGACTAAGAAATATGTAGTACATAAAATATTAGCTACAGGAACCTTGTAGAAACCAACAAGGGATATGCTGGAGTGTCACAGTCATCAGCATCCGTGATCCTCCATCAGTTCATGAATGCTATGCTATAACATGCCAGTGGGTACATATATTTTCCCTGTACACCTAAGGACAGAACCACAACTATGCAGGAATTCTACCCTGTAGCACACTACCCCGAAGTCCTGGGTACCATAGACTCTGCACATGTAGAAATCAAGGCACCACCCAGGGAACAGGAAAGGGTGTGCATAAATAGAAATGGCTTCCACTCCATTAACTGCCAGGTTTTGTGAGATGTTTAGGGAATCATCCTGAATGTATGTGCTGGCAAATCAGGCAATTACTGCAGCTCACATATCTGGCACAATTATCAACTGTGTGAGATGTTTTCGAGCGGGGATATCCCACAGAGTCATTTAATGGGGGTTCTAGGGAGGATATTCCACAGAGTCATTTAATGGGGGATACAGGTTATGCACTGGAACTGTGGCTGATGACTCCCCCCCATCAGAAATGCATACACACCAACTGAAGAGTGGCTATAACGAGGCACACACTCAAACAAGAAATATCACAGAGCATATGTTTGAGCTGCTGAAGTCACAATTCTGGTGCCTAGATTCATCTGGGGGAGCCCTACAATGCAATCCACATACATGTACTGAAATCTTCACTGTCTATGCCAAGCTTAACAACATTATGTTGAGAAAACAGCTTCAGAAGGAACACTAAGGGGAAGAGACACACATCCCACCACTAGCAAGGTCACCACAGCCACAGGCAGATGAGGAGTCAGAGGGGGAATCTGCAGCAGCTGTGGGTGTAGGCAGATGTAGGGGTGCACAATATGCCCTCGCACTGGCCAAGAGGCAATGGATAGCAACACACTCACCACCTAAGGGGCTATAAAACCTTCATGCTACACACATACATGCATACAGTTACACTGATGCCAGGCAATGCACACAACCTTTACTTAACCATGTAATGGCTCTGTACTGCTTGCTTCAGACAGAGTCAGCCCTGAACTTAAACTCTTGCAGCTGCTGGATTTCTAAGGTAAGCGTTAAACATGGAATACAAAAATAAATGTCTAAGCATACAAATGAATGCCATATCCTTGCATACTGTTACTTGCTAATGTAAGTAAGTATAAGGTGGTTGATTTTTACAGCAATAACATCAAGATATGACAGCAGTGACCTATGTCAATACGTTTCCTCTACCAACTAATAGGCCTCATGCATCAAAGTTTCACACATTCATAACTCTCAAAAGTACAGATTTTCACAGAATGTCCACTGTTTGGCCTCATATTGTTCTACTAGCAAATCTTTAAAGAGTGAAGTTAGAAGATAATGACACACATTTCAGTTTCAAATTCGCATCCCTCAGAAAAATCATAAAAATGGTAATGCATAACCTGTTCTTCTATCAACTGTCTAAGTTTATAAGAACAAAATATTTAAAAACTCTCCCCATTGTTGGGCCTTTGTCACACTTTTATTTATGGCTTGGTCCAGCATTGTTGGTCTAAGAGGTTGAGAGAGATGTACATACTACAAAAGCCTGTAAGAAAGCTTACAATTTGCAAAATTGCATCGGAAATACAGATATATTAAGCACTATGTCGGCTATGCACCCTGAGCATTAGAAAAAAGACTTGTATATCCCTGAATCCAAAGGATAGAAAACAAGAATATGGCACAGATGTCATCATTTGCACAGGGTGTTGTGGGGGGAGTGCAGGAGGCCTAGGCTGACACAAAAGGTAGTGAGTGTGTATGAGGAAGAAAAGAGACAGCCAGACATTTGGCTAAAGTATTAAATAGCCACTGAGACAGAATGAACTGCAAGCCTCATGACTGAGTCATGTAACTGCTATGTGTGTGTCTGTATGGGCACTCCAGGTGAAATTGGTGTGCGAGTATCTGCAAGAACAAAGTGAAGCTCTGTGCTAGCTCTATGTCCTGTTATGTCAGACAGGTGTGAGCCATGCATGGTGCAGGTGACAGTTCATTGTTGGTGTCCCACTTGTGAGAACTGGCTCTGCCAGACGTTGCACTGGCATGTTCATGCACACAGTCAGATGTGCTGCTGCTACCTGAACATGACTAATGTCTGCTGGATAAGCTCAGCTCATGATTACGCCCAGGACCACGACTCCATGGCCTACCATGTCTGTATGTGTACACCTCACCCACTGATGATGAAGTAGTGGCACTATGGAAGTGTGATCATGCATGACCACATCAGCTACATCAGATGGTGTGGCTGCCCTACATCCATGTGGATGCCGTCACCTTCCAGCAGACATGCTATCACAGACACCACCCATGCCAATGTCTCATTCATCTAATTCATTGAATTGACAGCATGGTGGAGGCAGCCACCATGTGACACATCTACAACCCTAAGCATTTCTTCAGGGGCCCTATTGGAATGTGCCTGTACCTCCATGATGGCTCTAAACATATGCTGAGTGGCATGGAAAGACACAGGAGAATCAGGTGGAAGATGGACAATAGGTTTGCACAGGCCTACTGCCTGTGTCTGATTGAAATACAGGAGATGACTAAATGTCAACCTCAGTGTCAGATTTAACCTCTGCATTCCCCTGACTGTGCCTGTGTTTGGCCCTCATCATCATCAGAGTTTGCCGATACTCTGACAACAAGTGGTAAGAGTCCTACACTTCCACTGTCAGGATCACATGTGATAATAAGCAACAAACACAGGAAAGACGTTAATAGCTACACCGCTACAATTTAATATATGCTAACAAACTAACACTGGTGCTACTGTCGCAGATGGTACAGCAATACAAACACACAGTCCTGACACCCACCTCACATGTATGGATAAACGCATATTTCTGTCAAATGCTCATCAGTGCTGAAATAAAAATGTTTGGCTTAGCATGTGCACATACCTCTACACTTGCTAAGGATGATAGTCCTGGAAGAATAAAGGAAAATGTAAGGACACCATCATCACAATTGGGGGAACAATTTATTGCTTTTATATGTTAATTATCAATACTTTTAACTGAAATCTGGCTAACACATCCACCCCAAGCCCATGTGTAATGAACCAGAATGTGTTGTTAACTGTACCAATCTATAAATAGGTCACACCCCCAAAAATTATTAAAACAAATTAGCTATTACTTTCAATATTTTACTATACAAGAAAGTTTTAAAAATTGACACACGTAAGCTTACCTGGAAGCTCCTCCTGAAACAGCAGCACCAACATCAATCACATGCTGCTGTTGTGCACTTTCCATTGAGCTCTCTGGATCCATGGCAATGGACAGGAGCTCTTCATTTGGTGTCAGTGGTGGTGCTGTAGCAGGTGCCCTGGTAGCCATCTGTCCACAGGCCACTACAGCTGGTCTCCTCTGGCCTGATGAAATCATATCAATGGTCCTGCGATGCACCTGATCATATCATCTGCTGCACCCACCAACGGCATTGATGTTGTTCACTATCTGGTTCCAGAAATGCATTCTGCCTGACATATCGCCAAAAGGCTTGGATAATGACATCATTCTCAGAGTCACAGGGGGTGCAGGGACTGGAACACTATAGTCCTAGGTGGCATAAAACACAAAAGAATGATACTATACATAGCTATCACATAAATAAAAGTTCTGTTTAGATCTAACACATATTATTAGTTTTCAATATTACCCACTGGAGAAACATAGAATTTCAGTTTTTAAATACAATATAATAAAAGGTTATGTGGTTGCAACATATCACAGTTACAGACAAACCAAGGTTTGATCCAAAACAAGGACTAAAAAGCAAACCTCTGTAAAACAAATTTTTGGTTGTGACAACACACAAATGGAACTTGACTCCCCCACCCCCAAAACAACAGGCAAATGACAGTTTGTATCAGACAATGAATGACTCATCAGTCAGTTGTTATAACTGCTTTCCAACAAACTCTCACAAAATGTGTACACATTTGCATTGAAAAGCATTTTTTATGCAATTACCATTCACTTCTGCCTGTACCGACCACTCCCCTAAAGGTGTCTATGGGCCATCCTAGAAGGCTAACACCCTTGTGTCACTGACTATATGGGACATTACATTTCAATGAAATAACATAGAACAGTATAACAGAAACAGTTGTAACATTGTATCTGAGAAAGTAAAATGCCCTGACAAAAATGACTGTGCCATAAGTAAACTTCTAAGATGTACATACTCAAGAAGGTTAACTTTGCTAATGTGTGTGTGTGTGTCTGTGTCTCTCTCTCTCTCTCTCTCTATATATATATATATATATATATATATATATATATATATACGTGTGTGTGTGTGTGTGTGTAATGTAAATATATATATATATATATATATATATATATATATATATATATATATATATATATATATATATATGTATATAAATGAGACCACAATAAATAATTTCAAAACGTCTGCCACCCTTAATGTGACCTATAACCTGTATAACTCAATTAAAAAGCAAAGAAACCTTTTAGGGGAAAAATATAAAAAATAAAAAATGTACAATACACTGGTTGCATAAGTGTGCACACCCTTAAACTAATACTTTGTTGAAGCAACTTTTGTTTTAATTTAAGTCAGTATTATGTGTTTCAGTATTATGTGTTTTAGTCAAGAGCCTTTTCAGTCTTTTGAAATTTCAGTCTTTTGGTCTCAGTCAAATGCGATTCAGTCAAATGAGGTTTCTATCATATGATACGGATCTATACATATATATATATATATATATATATATATATATATATATATATATATATATATATATATATATATATGTGTGTGTGTGCACAGTGCACACACACACACACACACACACACACACGGTCTCTCTCTCAATATATATATATATATATATATATATATATATATATATATATATATATATATTTATATATATATATATATATATATATATATATATATATATATATATATATATATATATATATATATATATGGGTCTATATCATTCCGTTGAAAAGGCTGACGATCGAACACCAGATGTTCAAACTGTGAAGTTTGAAAACTATCACGAAGCCGCGAACACCAAATTATTTCCCTGGAAAGAATTCAGTGGGCCGTTTCTGTAGCTTCGCGATTATCAGGACTGTGGTGGGAAGTTACGGGTTGGGTTCAGGTAAGTGTGCAACTGTGTGGACATTAGGGTTAGGACACGGGTTAGGTGAGTAAGGGTTAGGGCGTGGGTGAGGTGGATGTGCGATAGTGACAGACTTTAGGGTTAGGGCGGGATAGGTGAGTTAGGGTTAGGGAGCGGGTCAGATAGTGACAGACCTTAGGGTTAGGGTTTAGGTTAAGGTAAGTGGATAGATAGTAGTGTATGTACAGTTTAGTTTAGGGTTAAATGTAGGATTTTAAGTGTTTGTGTGTGGATTGCTGTTTTTTTGGTGTGCTTATGCTGTGTGTGTGTTTCTTGGAACAGCCTTTTTTTTCCCTGGGAAAAAATATCTGTTCTAAGACTTTGACGTTTTTGTACTTAGTGGTTAGAAGTTCGAACATATGGTGTTCGAACTTCAGCCATTTCAGTGAACTTATATATATATATATATATATATATATATATATATATATATATATGTGTGTGTGTGTGTGTGTGTGTGTGTGTGTGTGTGTGTGTGTGTGTGTGTGAGTCTGTGTGTATGTGTGTGTGTGCATGCACAAACATACGCACATGCAAATAAAACTTACTTTACCAGGCAAGACAAGCAAAGCAAAACTAGTGTTAAGCGCTTTCATTCTTTATTTGTATCAAGAACTTTTTCAGAAAACTTTGTAATGAAAAATATGCAGTGGTAAGTGCAATAAATACTGTTTTGGGTATAATAAAAAAAAATGAATAAGAAACTTATGTGTCTTTGTTACACAAGAAAATACAAACTGCTACCTATGTGTGAATGCAATCAACGGTAATAAAAGTACAAAGTCAATCAAGCAGGTGAAGACAAAATTAACGCAAACCCTAACAAGTTAGTAAAATAACGTTAGTAAAAATGGAGACCAAAGGCAGGAAATAGCCCAGGAGTCACCTAAGCCAACGCAGTGCACATTTAATACTAAGTGTTTCCTTAAGCCCCGGGAAAGAGTCAGCATTTTGAAGCAACTGTTACTTCAGTTCAAGCACTTCTCAAAGAGTATCAGTGTCCCCATAGAAAACATCAACCTGTTCTAACACTAAGAATTTAAATTTTCTGAACCCTGTGCAGTAAAAACTGTTTACCCAATGCATTTTTCAAGTCCTTGTTGGGGTTAGCTGCTCAATGTTCTTTTATTCTGTTGTAAAGTTTCTGAGACATTTTCCCTGTATAGAAACTACTACAAGTGTCACATATCCCTGCATAAACAACATTCGAGCTATGGCAATCAAAATATCTGTGGTGAATAATTGTAAAACTGCAGTGTTGGAAATCAAAGTCTGCACCTCTCTGAATGTAATTGCAAACAATACAAGCTTATGTTTTTTTGGCATTTACTGTTTGTTCAAGCAAAAAAGGTTTATCCGAGGGTTCAAAAGAGACACATTGGGACTTTATTCTTTTGTGAGAGAAAGTAGGTGCTGCTCCCAAAGTTGCTGCAATATCCCTGCTGCTTTTGTTAACTCCCCAGTTCCTGAAAATAATGACCCCTGAGCTACTGTCCTGCCTGGATGCTCTATTTTACTTACTTATTTAGGGTTTGTTTGAATTTTGCACCTGCTTGACTGACTTTGTACTTTTATTACCATTGATTACATTCACACATAGGTAGCAGTTTGTATTTTCTTGTGTAACAAGGACACATACGTTTCTTATTGATGTTTTTCATAATGGTAAAAACAGTATTTATTGACCTTACTACTGCATATTTTTCATTGCAATGTTTTTCTGAAGAAGATCTTGATACAAATAAGGAATGAAAGTACTCAACACTATATATATACATATATATATATATATATATATATATATATATATATATATATATATATATATATATATATATATATATATATATATATATATATATATATATATATATATATATATATATATATATATAGGTGGCCTAATGTTTAAGGTGTTTGCCTTACAAACACAGGGTACAGGGTTTGAGTCTCATAAGGGATAATTGCTAGGCTTAAAATGGCTCGCAAGTGCAGTTAGCCTAGTACTAATCTATGAACTTATATATATATATATATATATATATATATATATATATACATACAAATATTTTTCTAGTAACGTGAGTAAATCTAGTATGTAATTGAAAAATTCAGTCATACCTTATCAAGAGCAGTAGTCTTCTGTGCCAATAAATCTGAAGCAATACCAATCTTCTTCTTTGTTATTCAGATACACAACTTTCTTCACCTACAAGTTCTCAAGCTACATGTTTACCTTTTTATAGTGAAGATTCAGGCCTGTGATGATGCAAATGAGGTATTAACTCATTAGAATTACTAAATCCCAGAATATTGGATCTGTGTATCAGATATAAACATAGTGCAGACGCTTTCTCACTGCTAGTTGCTAATGAATTGCAGCTGTGAATTATTACTGGTAGGTACAAAGGAAACACAACAGCAGTTCACACTCCCTTGCCTGCAGTGGGTGTGTCGCCCAGGTTATACTTACAAATTGTAAAAGTAATTCTATCAAGGTTTTCAATGTAAATGAGCAGCATACATTTCTCAGTTCTTATTCAGTAATATCCAAAGTCCCCTGCTTTTGTTCAAAACTGTATATTATTGCCTTTTAATATTCTCATACATTTTCAGGACAATAATACAAAATGCCTTATATACTGCATGTCTCAGATTACTGCTCAGATAAGAGAAGAATGAACACCATTCAAATAGGAGACAGAACTGCATTGATGCAAATAGTCAGAAATGGCTGTTTGATCAGTCATTGCACTAAATCAGTAATTAACACATGTAAAACAACTGACAGTGTACAAGTGTCATATGTTGTAATAATACTGTGGATGACATAGGACTTGCTATATATACACAACTATTTGCATTCCTGCTTCAAAGCTGTTTCTGTGGCAAAGAGGGATAAGACACCATTACTAAGGTTTATAGGTTCATTGGTGTAACAGTTCAAATCCAAACTTCTGTAAAAATCTTTAATGTGTACTAACATTTCTTTTATATGTTGTTTATTGCTATTTTTGAGGCATGTGGCTTAGCATAAACATGATGAAAGTGATAAATCAAATAAATTCCATCTAATGTACTTCTGTGATAAAGACTATATTAACTACATCTGTGAATCATATGTGTGCAATACACTGTTAAGCATGATGATCCACACAGTATATGCTATCTGTAGATCACAATTCAAGTCCCACATTTGTCTTTTAAGGATGAAACCTAATAAACATTGCTCAGAAGAATAAAGCAAGGTGAATTTCACCTGTCATATTTGCGTGTCACATAACTTCCTGTAAGCCTAGCCTTATAGCCCACACACAAAGCAGATAGAACACCTGCAGATAGTACTCAATTCCAAAACAGATAGTATGTTGCATTTTTTCTTGCCATCACACAAACCCACTAAGTGAGGGTTGTGTAATGATCAGCAACCTTCCCCAACACCAGCAGGTCCAGAACACCTGCAGAGAAGGTAGCAGACAATAGATCATTTCAAAATGGATACATTGTATCCTGTATGGTTTGCCACCACACAAACATGCTAAGCTGCATTGCATGGTGATCCGCACACATATTTAATGCATATGAAAATATAAAGTGGCTCCATATCTATTCCTGTGGCAGCAGGTGCAAGTGTAGGGCTGTAATACAGGTGAGTCTGAGTTTTAATCTAACACACTCCTAATTTATTAATGCTTGTCTACTCAATATTAAAAAACAAATAAAAAAATTTAAACATAATTACGATAAGTTTGCATAGCAGCGGAGCTCATATGAATTATATGTGTGACAGAGGGTATACTGAATGTTATGTTTCTGTAATTATAATTGTCTTCTCTAGCCTTGGATGGCCTTCAGACCTCAACAATACTCATAAACACATAAATGTATAAATCAGGACCTTATCACACACATATAGGCTTAACCCCTCACTCTGTCATTTGTATTTATATATAATTAATAAGCATGTTCAGAAAACACTTCTTTGTGGCAAGGATGAAAAATCACCTATGTAGAAGAATATATTTTGTCTTTAATGCATAGGATTGAATCCCACAGTATACAAATTAATTTTATCAGTGTGTAAAGTCACACCAAAAATGTGTCTGGTCATAAAATTTATACCCTCAATACATGTCTGCAAAGTTAAATCAAGTAACAGGTACAAAAGCATTCAAAACAAAAACTAATCCCAACTGTCATATTACTCTTTTTAGTTGATATACTACCTTTCTCTGTGTTTGGCACTGCTGCTCTCCACCATGCTGTTAAGTTAATCTGTATAATTTGACCAAGCATATGTGCAATATATGCACATTGCAAGGATTACTTTGAGCAATCATGATTTATAGTATGTAGTTGTTAAGAAGTATACTTAAATGTAAAAGTAGAAATATTTTTATATTGTAATAATTCATTGTATGTCACATATGATGAGTTTGTAGTTGTTAAGAAGTATACTTAAATGTAAAAATAGAAATATATTTTTATATTGTAATAATTCATTCTATGTCACATATGATGGTACTAATTATCCCTTTTTTTTTCTCTTACCCCATCCCTTATGTTTTTTTTTTATTTTTCTGTGAGGTCACAATGTTTTCATGTCATCCATTTCTGAAAAATCACAAAATGATTTTTAGCACAGAGAGAAAGGCTAACCACTGTGACTCAGCCAGCCCCTGCTCTACCAGCTACTGCACCAACACACAGCACATCTAGGCCCCAACCTGGCAGCAATGCCTCTGCTGCCCCTGTACTCCCTGGACCCAAAACATCAGGTAGCATTACTCTGGTAGCTGGTGCTCTGGGGGTAGTGGTAGAGGTTGGGATTTTATCACTCACCAGAAGTTGCCAGGGTTGGTGCATAGGGTCATGCACAGGTGCAAACCTATGCAGAATGGAGAGGATTCTCTCTGATATGGTCCCTACAAAAAAAAAAAAAACGCTAAGCACTCACACAGCCAGCAGAGTCAGGGAACAGTGATAACAGTTCTGCGAGTGAGGACTATATTTTCACTGTCCCAATGTTTGACAGGCATGGGTACCTGATGTCTCCTCCTTATCCCCAGTCATGGTGTCCCCCAGCCTCTTTTATCCTTCATTATCTCTGTGTCTTGTCTTATTTGTCCTGTTTGTCTGCATCTGCTTCCTCACCTATCCTACTTACTTGACCCAGAAATACCCACGTCCCTTACCCAACATTCCTGTCTTACTGAAGTAAAAAATAAAAAATGGGCACCAGTTCCATAAAAAATATTGTCCCATACATTGCTCCCCACTTCACACATGTCTTCTTGACACACTTGATTCAGTCCAATTGACTATACAACATGATCTCATTGTTGTCATCTATCTTTGTTGAGGTGACAGTCCAAATTCAGCTAATATTCTATGCGTATTTTCATTTTACACTGTTTTAAAAGTGGATATATGTGGTTCTTTTCTGCCTACCTCCTGCACATTCCTATATTACTTTCCCTTTGTTCTTCCTCCTGCTTGCCCCATTTCACAACTTACATATTTACTCCATTTTAACACCTTTAATTGGGTCAAAAAATAGAATCACACACCACACACACATAAGTGATACCAACCCAATGAAGCCCTTCACTTTTTAGCCTCTGTGTTTGCCAGAATTTGGCATCTCACACCAATGCCGAGCAACAGTGAACAGCCCTTCAGTGCTGCAGCTACCTTCATGCAATGCTGCTTAAACATGCTATGCTAAGGTAACACACAGTAAAAGTAGCATAAGCAATTATTTCATGGCATTTTAAACACATATTTAAAAGTATTAGATACACCAGGAGTCGAACCCCTTACCATCTGGGCTTAAAAGAAGTATGTCAATGCACTTACACCTGCTGCCAAAGAGTCAACTAAGCAGCAGGTATGTTCTTTGGCAGCAGGTGTGCTTCTTAATCCATTGTGCCAACTGCAATGCATCACCACTTAATATGCTTGCACAGAGGTAAGCAAACAAACAGAAGTCTTATAATTTTATCAGTGATACAGAGGCTCATGTTTGCTCTTCACTTAACTATATGAATACAAGGAAAGCAGTATAAATGTGTGTCTCACATGTGCAAACACTTTGGCATTGATCCCACAAACCAGTTGCTCAGTGGTGTGCTATAAAAAGTTCTGATTAGCATATATTGCTTAAGCCATAAAGTCCATGTAAAAATACAATTGAAGGAAAGGCACTGTTTAATGACTGAACACATATTTACACTGTAGTTATGTGTTACCTGCACCCATGCACTTGAAACTTGGTCTTTCAGTACTTGTTCCCAAATATATCAACAACACTACAAAAGTGAAAAAAATGATTTGTTACATACCATGTGCATCTTTATATTGACAGTACACATTCAGATTGTCTAATACTTGTAGTAATGTGGACTACTATTTGCATATAGTTTGCAAAGCTGTCTCTTAAAGTATACTGGCACATTGGAAACGCAACAGCAAATACTACACTTTGCACACTTATCAATCTGGTAACATGCAGAACTTTAATATCATGACAGTCATACATGACTACCCATCCATTTCATACAGACCTCCCAACATCTTATCTCAAACATTCAGTGATGATGTCATTGACTATAAATTGTCTGACAGTATTACAAAAGTCAGAATTCTGCTGTAGCACTTGTGATAAGTGCTGAATACTAATGCAAGTGTACCTAATCAGGTAGGGGGTCTATTCTCACTGTAGTCAATGTGCCGGTATCTGTTCAGAAGAGTATAACTGTGTATCCTACTATCATCAGTATAATCCCATGAAGTGCAAATATTTTGACAGTTCTACATGACTAAACATCCATTTAATTCATGCCTCCCTAACATCTTCCCTCAAACATCCAGTCACAATGTCATCCATCATAAATTGTCCTGCAGCATTGTAAAAGTCAGACTTGCACCTTAGCACTTGTGTTAAGTACTCAGTTCTGTAGCTGATGTACCTAGTTATATAGGTGTTCTACTCTCACTGTACTCAACTTATGTGTGTGTCTGTGCCTGTTCAGTCGGTTGACATAAGAAGGGGCCATTTTATACCTGCATGTGGAACACTGCAATTACCATCCACTTCTCACCCGACACTGCTGATATCATCACGTATAAAATGTCATCTGACACTCTCCAAGTTAGTCTTCTGCTGTGGTACTTGCATTAAATACTAAGTTTTTAGCTGGTGTGATGTTAGGTAGGGGTTCTCTTCTCACTGTAGACAACTAATGGGTATGTTTTTTCAGTTTGTTGATATTTATGAGACCAATTTAAACCTGCATATGTGACACTGCTATTACCATCCTATGCTCACCATACACTGCTGATGTCATCACCTCTTATAAAGTGCAGTGCAACACTCTAAAAGCAATCCTTGTGCTATGGAACTTGCATTAAATACTGAGTTTTCTAGTTAGTGTACTTAGTTAAGGAGGGGTTATGTTCTCACTGCAGTCAACTGGTGTGTGTGTGTGTGTATCTGTTCAGGAGACCATTTTACACTTGCATGTGGGACACTGCTATTACTATCCTCTTCTCACTGTTCACTGCTGTCATCACTTATAAAGTTTTATCTGACCCACTAAAAGCTAGACTTGTGCTGTAGTCCTTACATTAAGTACTGTACTTTCTAAATAATTAGGTAGGGGTTCTATTCTCACTGCAGCCAAGAATCCATATGGTGACAATTTTAGAACAATATGTGAGTCTACAGCTACAACAAACCTTATTCCAAACATCTTATTGTAGCATAAAATGATGATATAATCCTGTATAACATGCACTCTAATAGTATTCAAGACACACCAGTACTGTGGCAGTAACATTAACTACTTTGCTTGCAATCTACTTTACCTACACAATCTGACAGCATGCAACTTGCATGTCTACACATAGACCTATCACTTTTGAGATAATTTTACAAAGGGGTGTGTCTCCACATCCATGTCCTACATTCATCCTAACATGTTCTCTTCAGCATACAATGATACTATCATACTCCATAAAGTGTGACGTGACAGTATTACACTCAGACATATGTGGTGTTGCTACTCTGACATTATATGGCATTCATCTTCTATACATACACAGGTGTAAGGTTCAAATCAGGTCAAGTGTACTGCATTGTGTGTGTGTGTGTGTGTGTGTGTGTGTGTGTGTGTGTGTGTGTGTGTGTGTGTGTGTGTGTGTGTGTGTGTGTGTGTGTGTGTGTGTGTGTGTGTGTGTGTGTGTGTGTGTGTGTGTGTGTGTGTGTGTGTGTGTGTGCGTATGTGTGTGTGTACATGTGTTTGATGGTACATTATGATTATTGTATGATCTTTGGAATCATTTTTAATTTCACTACCAACTGGGGAACCTTTCACATAGTGCCATGCATCCACTTTCCTCCTTTTTCTTATGGACATATAATGTCCTACCTGCACAGGAGTGGAGAACATCCTCATTTCAAATATGCATACACACATCATGAAATAGAGTCCTTGCATGAGCCTCTGCAAGCCATCAGACCACTGCATGTGTGATTGCTAATTCTGTTATGGTGTGGTGCACATGCCCCATATGGACAGTAGCGATATAATGTAAGCCTACAAATATACACATACACACAATAGTCCTACTTTCTTCCATCATGTAGATATAGCAGATTTTTGTCATGGTATAATAATGGCTATGATGTTATGTAATGTTGGCTATTAGACTAATAATATCCTATGACCCTATGAACAGTTGACGTCAATTGTTGTCATTAACATGTGCTATATTTAAGTGTGGATGTACAGCATAGCTACTAAAGGGTCTTGTAATCTGTGTTGTGAGCTAATGTAATGATTGCCATTTCTGCCATTGCAGTACATTCTCCTTATATAACAGCTGTAGTAATATGCCTCCTGACAACTGTTGACATGGTATGATGCACTTTTATGTATATTTTTTGTGTATTAGGACATGTGTTGTTATAGTGGATCAGATCAACCTTCTAACAGTTCACATTCTACCATCATAATGACAATAGCAGTATGGCACAGATGTGCATGTGTCTACATACCATTATTAAATGTTCTGTGACAGACATCAGTACTAATTCATACTGCTTACTGGTCACATAAGTCTTGTCACATACATATGAGATATACACAACCAATGTATTACATGTTTTGATGCAATAACGAACTTGTGTAATTCATTGTATGTGCAGTTGTGTTGCTACACTCAAGGTGGTCACCAGAACCATTGTGTGACTTTTAGCATTTGTCTGGAAACATTATGCATGAGCTACAAACAACTGATCTGTAACGGGTCCTGATATAGCATCAGGCTACTCAAAAATAGCTTGCCTATGAAACACAAATAGGCATATGTTATGCAAGTGAAGTAAGTACGCAACATTGGTACAGTTGTATGACTATGTGTATAGCAACGGTGTGTGGAATGTGAAGTTTTCCTCATATGACACCCCCCCCCATCGCCACTGGCAATCCGCCAAAGTATACAAACAAATATTACTCAGTTTTTATTCTCAGGAGGGCAGCTCATCTGTGCACATTCTACAGCTAGTAACACAGAATCAATGGGCTCTGACAACATCTCAGATTGCTTATAGCTTGACTTAAAACCTGACCTACTAGACACAGTTTGAGTCATACTTCAACACAGCCTCCAGACACCCTATGTTCCCATAGAAGATTTTACAGCAACAAGCATCCTTCTGACTGGGGGGGGGGTTAATCATCACCTGATACATGGAGTTATACACCTACCCTGACTCTCCTCATCTGTGAGGCAGACCAAGGAGTCATCATGGACGTTCTCTAAAAGGACACAGGTAATATCTCGACTGTGTATCAAACCCATATTTGATTTGTTAAGGCTATGCCATGTCTGTTAAATCTGTTCACTTCTTCAAAAAGGTTACCAAGGACATGCATGATGACAACACTATCATCCTGCTTAGCTTGACCTGGCCAAGGCATTTGATACAAATCCACAGTCAGGTATTACAGAGAATTTGTCTCAAGTGGCCATAAGTGCTTACATCATCAAACGGATAGATAACTAGATCACATATGTGACAGATGAATATGTTGCTGTGTGAAGTCACCTCTATATAGAGTCTAATGACCGGTTCCGTACCTCAGTGCTCTGTGCTAGGTCCTTTCCTGTCCATTATTTAAGTCTTAGACATCAAAACTGACTTACACATCATTTCTTCAACCAGCTTTGTGGAGGACTGCAAATTATGACTAATCATTGAATCCAAGTATGGCATTGACATAATGCATACAGTATCAACACATATAAAGGATTACTGGCACAGCCATGGGGACATGGTAGATGAAGAAAAATCATGGGGGATTAGTTCCATTATGAAAGCAAATATACTAGATAATTACAATATAGACAGTGCACCCCTGTGAGCACACCAAGTGGTATGTGACATGTGTAGTCAGGTAGTTGGTATGGAGTGTTTTAAATAGGATATACTTGTTTGCTCAAGCTGTTGAAAGCTGCAGAGAGACTTGTTTTCCACCCTTCCTGTTACTAAAGTAGTCCAGATACAGATTTGCTGTATCCAGTCCTGTTTTGTAAGTTTCTGAGTTCCCCAGACCCTCCTGTGTTAGAGGGAAGCCTTCCAGCTTATCAGTGGGAGTTGTGAGTACTAGGTAGCCTGTCTACCACAAGAGGCGTAGTTTCTGTCTCTGAAATTGTAGTTTATTGACTGTTTGGGCAGTTTTTCTATCCCTTTCAACTTTCTCTTCCTTCTTGCACTTTAGCTTTTTTCACCAGCACTTCATCAGGCTTTTTGTAGCAACTATTGTACCACACATAAGTGCTATCAGGACTAGATGTCCTATAAGGAAACAGCCACAATACTTAGTAATGATGACCATCCCTCCTAGCATGTCTAAAGGTCAGTTTCCTGTGCTATCTCCTATTAATCTGATGAACTTGGGCATTCTGAGGCAGTGTAGCAACAGCCCTCTCCTCTTACCTCCCAACACTCAGACTTGTGAGAGATACTCCTATATCTCCAAATTGGAAACCATGCACTCTCCAGCCAAGACCGGAATAACTGGTCAAGAGGAGAAGGTCAACACTTTCACCACACCACATGGAACACATAGCACTTCAGAACACCCAGCATCACAGGCCTCACATAAAAACACAAACCACACACCCACCTTCGTGGTAGCTCTCAATAGAAATCTACCCACACAGCAGAGACCTCCAAGGCAGAAATGCACTTGACCACCACAACATACAGCACAAACCACAAGACACATAGCTCACCTACACGGTGTGCCCCTCAACCCAAACCCCTAAGGCAAAACAGCTTGCCCAATACAATAATCATAGTTAACTCAATAGTGAGGCACACTGATGTCCCACTCACTAGGTTGAATAAGGAGAAGGTAACTGTCAGCTGTCTATAAGGTGGCAGAATCTGACACATAACACATGCACTCAGGTCACTCCATCACAAGTGCAAGTATGACTCTGTCATTGTCCATGTGGGTATGAATGACCTGAGATGCACCTCCCTGGACTATATGAAAATAGACAAGGTGGAGCTCTCACATTATGTGGCCCAGGCAGTAATGATCCTAGCTCTGAGCAGCATCCTACCATCACCCAGAATGATACCACAGTACGAACAGAAAATGATTGACTTAAACAATTGGCTAAGTTTCTAGTATCATTCTAAAGGGATCCAGTATCTGTCTACTTGGGATGACATGCTGGACAGACCTCGATGCTTTGCCAGAGATGGCCTGCATGTGTCACCCCTGAGTTTCCGGGTACTGGCTAAGGCTCTTATAGGTTCATAGGTTCATACTAAGCTATTTGCCCTAGGACATTTATAAGCCTAGCAAGAGTGTGTTTGGCTTTCACCACCCATTTTAAATTAATTTTGCTATGCCCTTTTTCGAGGTTAGTATACTGTGCCTCTGTCTAACAGTGAAACAGAAGTGATACCCAGGGTAAACCTACGATCTCCCATCCACTCATCAAGATTCCTCTTGAAGAGAGTCAATGAGGGACTCTGCTTAACCTGGACTGGGATTTTATTCCAGAGTGAAGGGAGCCTCTGGGTTATGAATCTGTCCCTCCAGCATGTCCTATTTATTTCAGTGCTGAGGTTCAAGTCTCTGGAGCGCATAGCTCGATGGGATTTGGATTTTCTGAGGTTCAGCACGTCCATTAATTCCGGGTTGGATATGGCTTTAAATGTCAGGCACAGATCGCCTCTGAGCAGGCGGTATGCCACTGATTAGAGCTGCGGTTTCTTTAACCGGGCAGCATATGGCATCTGTTTGAGCCCTTTGATCCTATTGGTGAGGTACTTTTGGGGTCTTTCCAGTTGCTGCAGGTGTCTGGTAAGGTACATCCCAAAAGGGGCATTGTACTCAATTATGGGCCTGATGAGGGATGAGTAAAGAGGCACGATGACCTCCCCTGATCTAGATGTGAATCCCTTCATGATTAAGTGGGCTATATAAAATGTTCTTCTAACCACTTTGGCCACATGGTTGTCAAATGAGAGATTGCTATCAACTTGGGTCCCCAGGTCCCTAACTACTTCTTCTGTACTTAATGGATTACCACCTATGTGGTAATTTGTGGGCACTTTGTTTTTGCTAAAGTGGATGACTATACACTTTTTGGCATTTAGCTTGAGGCCATGGCTCTGGCACCAGTTGTCTGCTTCTATGAGGCCCTTTTGGAAGATGCTTGTGTCGGCTGGAGAGTCGATTATGGCGCCCAGTTTGCAGTCATCTGCGAACTTGGTCAGCCACAGTCCTTCCGTGTTGGCCTGTACCTCCGAGAAATATATACCGAACAAGAGAGGTCCCAGGACTGAGCTTTGTGGGACACCACTTGTAACTGGTTTGGAGTCTGACATGGCTCCAGCAATTCTAACCATGTGGGTTCTGTCCTTGAGCCAGTTTGCAACCCATCTAGTGACATAGGGGTTTATATTTAAGCTGGTGAGCTTATCTATAATGCCCAAGTGGGGTATTGTATCGAAGGCTTTTTCGAGGTCCAGGTAGGCAGTGTGGACCACCTTCCCCTTGTCAATGGCCTTGATGACTGTTTCAAAGTAATTGACCAGGTTTAAGAGGCAGGATCTGCCCTTAACAAAGCCGAACTGGATAGGATCCAGTGTCTGTAGGTCCCCAATATATTTATTTATGAGGTCCATGATGATCCTTTCCATAGCTTTGCAGACCAAGCAAGTCAGGCTTATGGGGCGATAGTTTCCAGGATCTGTTGAGGCACCACCTTTGTGGAGAGGGACCACTCTTGCTGTACGCCACTCTTTGGGTGCATATCCTGTAGTAAGGCCGAGATTGAACAGTAGTTTTATGTTTGGGTTTAGCTCTTCTTGGAGTTCATGTAGGACGCAGCCCGGGACACCGTATGTTCCCATTGATGCTGTGTTTTTTGCTTTGGAGAGGGCAGCTCTTACCTGAGCATCTGAGATGTCAGGGGGGCAACACTCTGCTGGGATAGATATTTGCCCTTTTGGTGGGGAGGGGGGGGAGAAGTTTGCACTGAACCTGTCAGCTAGGATGTTGGCAAAGTCTGTGGGTTCAGTGTATTTTTTGTCATTTTGGACTAATTCTGAGCATATCTGGGAATTCCCACCCAGGTTCCTAACATAACTAAAGAAAGCCTTGTGATTATCCTTAGTGTCCTGTGCAATTTTTCTCTCAAAGCTAGCCTTAGATGATTTTATGAGTGCCCGTAGTTTTTTGCTAATACTGATCAGAGATGCCTTCCCTTTTTGGGATTTTGCTCTATCATGTAGTAGCTTCCTCCTTCTATTGTATAGTTTATTTATGGCTGGGGTCCACCAGACAGGACGTCTGCCTTTGGAGGATTGGGTCTTGGTTTTATTTGGGGTTGCATGATCCATGCATTCATGAAGGTGTTCATAGAATGCATTTATAAAGGATTCTGCGGTCTGGGCCGTATTTTCCACAGGCCCATGGGCTTTGAAGTATTCCACCTCAGTTTTGAGGAGTGTGAAATTTGCTTTAGAGAAGTTTTTCACTGTGGTTTTCTGGGCAGGGGGTGGGGTCGGGATGTGAATATCCAGTGAGATTAGTTTATGGTCTGATCTTACCAGTGAGGGATACACTTCTGGTCTGGAGCATAGATTCCCCATGTTGGTGATGATCAGGTCCAGTATGTTTTCCCCTCTTGTGGGAGTGGTAACAAGTTGTTACATAGCATTTGAGTTTATAAATTCTAGGAACCTTTGGGCTAGGGTGTTGGAGCTAGAGTAATGCTCCCAGTGTATGTTTGGGTAGTTGTAGTTGAAGTCGCCCAATATAATGGTGTTTGGAGAGACCTTCATATTTTCTAGTGTTCTCAGGAAGGCCGAGGGGGGGTCCTGGGTTTGGGAGGGTGGTCTGTAGCAGGCTATAAACTGGAAGGCAGTTTTATCCACTGTTAGTTGCACATGGATAGTCTCTGATGCTTCGTGCTGTGCCACCAACCTGGAGGTGTGGGTATCTTTGACAAATATTGATACTCCCCCTCCTTTTGTGGTTCAGTCCAAGTTTTGGGGCCGAAAAGCATAGTATGAGGTATAAACTGGAAGGCATTTTACCCACTGTTAGTTGCACATGGATAGTCTCTGATGCTTCGTGCTGTGCCACCAACTTGGAGGTGTGTTTATCTTTGACGAATATTGATACTCCCCCTCCTTTTGTGGTTCGGTCCAAGTTTTGGGGCCGAAAAGCATGGTATGAGGTATAACCTGGTAGTGCTGGGGTGCTCTAGGGAGCCTTGAACCAGCTTTCTGTTACTGTACAGATATCGATATTCTCCATGCTAAGGAAAGTTTTGAGTGCGTGCATCTTGAGGTTTAAACTTCTGGCGTTGAGTAGCATTACTCTTAGTTTCTTATCCCTTGTGATACTTATGGAGGTGGGTTTGTCTTTTGAGCCTTGCCTAAAAAAGGCACTATGGGGGTAGCAAGATCCTTTGCCAATATCCAAAAGCCCAGGGGTGACAGGTGCAAGCCATCCCTAGTGAAGCATCGTGGCTTGTCGAGCATGTCATCCCAGGCTGACAGGCATTGGATCCCCTTTGAATGACAACAATACTTAAGCCAATTGTTGAAATTGATCATCTTGTCTTCATATTGTGGCATCGTTCTTGGTGAGGGTAAGATGCTACTCAAGGTCAGGGTCATACCAGCCTGGGCTACATGCTCAGAGAGCTCCTCTATGTCTCTTTTCATGTAGTCCAGGGAGGTACATCTCAGGTCATTCACACCAGCATGGACAATGACTGAGTCATATTTGTACTTGCCTTGGAGTGAGCTGAGTGCTTGTGTTACATGGCGGATCCTAGCGCCTGACAGGCAGCTCACCGTGACCTTCTCCTTGTTCAGCCTGGTGAGCGGGATGTCAGTGTGCCTGACAATAGAGTCACCTATTACAAGTGTATCAGGTGTGTTGTTTAGCCTTAACGGCTGTGACTGTTCAGCACACTGGCTTTATGAGCTATGTGTTGCACGTGTTTTGTTTTGGGGTAGCGGTTGCTTGGGTGTCTGCTTTGAGGCCTCTGCTGCTTAGGCAGATTTTTATTTAGAGCCTCAGAGTATGTTTTTGTGTGTTTATGTGTTTGGTTTGCTGTCGTGGTAGGTCTATGTGAGACTGGAATTGTAATGAGTGTGGTTTCCTTCTCCTCCTGACTGGTTACGCCAGTACTGAGTTGAGAGAGCTTAGCCTTCAGTTTGGCTATATGGTTGCATCTCTCACATGTGTTGGAATTTGTTGGGAGGAGGAGAGGGTTGTCTGTGTACATGAGGCAGTTGTAACATTGCCTCAAGATTCCCAGATTCACCAGCTGGACCGGAGAGGAGATTGACAACTGACCTTTGGACATGCTAGAATAGTATTGGGAATTCCTTTATAATTGATAAAAAGGGCCAATCAGGAGCAAGGTACTCAAGGGGAGTTTGTGAGTGTGTAGTGCTTTTAATTTTTTAGTGCTGACTTAGTGAACAAGTGCCAGGTAACTTAAATGCAATGTTTTACAAGTAACTTAAATGCAAAAATGAAAAACAGTAACTTTCTTTCAAGTGAAACAAGGAAATAAGTACAGTAAGCAATGCAGATATCACTAGGGATCCACAGAAGTGCTGAAAAGCCGTGTTTTAGGTGAAATTAGCGCTTCAGGGAAATAACAAGCAAACAAACAACAAGCATACAAATAAAGCTAGATTCAGCAACCCTGGATCTAGTCTATGCTACAGCAAACAAGGTGTACCAGTTTCAGTAAGAAACAGTTCAAATATGCAGGCATTATAAACCTTTAACCAGAAATTCCCAGCTCAGAAGGGCAGAGTCCAGCCTCTCCTCCCACAAAAGTGCAGACCACAAACCTTCTTAATGTAAAATAACTGGCCTGAAGCCCAAGTGCTTAAACCAGAACTAATACACTTTTAGAATAACAGACACTGAGCCCTCAATCAGCAGTTCCCAACTTAGAAGGATGTAAGCTACCTGTCCTGCCACCACAATGTAGGCCACAAACCTTCCTAATGTAAAACAACTGGTCTGAAGCCTAAGTGCTTAATCCAAAAGACTTAGAATTATAACTACACTTTAATCAAGTTATTACCAAGCAGTAATAAATACAATTGAATACTTTAAAGAATGACTGGATTAGTTCTCAAGTTATACAATCAAAGCTAGATTCAGCAGGCCTGGATCTAGTCTATGCTACAGCAAACAAGGTGTACCAATTTTAGTAAGAAGCAGTTCAAATATTTAGGCACTATAAGCCTTTAACCAGAAATTCCCAGCTCAGAAGGGCAGAGTCCAGTCTCTCCTCCCACAAGAGTGCAGACCACGAACCCTCTTAATGTAAAATAACTGGCCTGAAGCCCAAGTGCTTAAACCAGAATTAATATACTTTTAGAATAACAGACACTGAACCCTCAATCAGCAGTTTCCAACTTAGAAGGATGTAAGCTACCTGTTCTGCCACTACAGTGCAGACCACAAACCTTCTTAATGTAAAACAACTAGTCTGAAGCCCAAGTGCTTAAACTAAAAGGCTTAGAACGAGTTACACCAAGCAGTAATAAATACAATTGAGTACTTTTAAGATGATGCAAAAGCAAAATAAAGTAGGAAGAAACAGAAATACAGGAAAAGCAGATATATATTTTTTTAAGTGGAAAGAGAGAAAGGAGTAGAAGAAACTAAGCTGATTGGCCTTCTCAAATGTTCTCCCTGTACTGGGTAGAATGAGGTAATGACACTAGACTGGGAGGAGGGTCCCAGATCAAATTTACACTAGGGGCGGGCAACTGCAAAGCCACCAACTATAAAAACACTATACCAACAGGGAGGGAAGGTGGGAAACAAACTGCAGAAATGTTTCTCACAGCTGAAAAGCAGCAGTGAGCCTTTAAATGAAAGTTTTAAACAGCTAAAGGAGCCTCTAGAAAAAAGAGTTTAACTGCAACAAGTTATTAGAAATAAACAACCCAACAGATGCTTAATAAAAGTGGACAATTTCCAGTTAATACCTCACACACAGTGAAACTAGCTAGAAAAATACACAGCACACAAAGTGCTATAAATAACAAAGAAATAAAGAACAAAATAAACAAAAAACAGGATACTTAATGTTATATATTATAGCTCCGAGTTTCCTCAGTGTCCTTCCTTCGATCAAGTTCAGTGTGAAATGGCAGAACACTCACAAATGAACTTTTTAGGTAACAGAAAGTTGAAACCTGAGACAGTTTTTAAGAAAGAAATCTCAAAAGAACCAATGAGGTGCTTAGTCTAAGCTGTAGTCCAGGTGACCTCAGTCAGCCAATGACCTCAAATAATTCTCTCTCTCACTGAAATGCCTGATGGCCTTGGCTAAACCAAGATGTCCCTGAATATGTGCTCAGACACACAGCCTCCACAAACACTAGGCCCAAATACAAGCCTGAATATAGAAATTGACACCCCTATAGTGACTTTTTAGGTGGTGTTCCAAAGACTAAATTACCACCATAACAGCTATAAATAAATGCAATCTGAGGGTCATGCTGCTCAGTGCTAGAAGTCTAAATCTCAAGATGCACACGATCGAAGTAGTTGTCAAAATGGAGAACATTGACACTTGAAGTAACCACAAACTATGTAGACCAGTAAACCATGTAAAGAAGGCTATTCTGAGGTCGCTAGAACAAATTTTATTCACCACACTCCAAATAGTCCAAGAAAAAACGAATGAATTACAAATCCAAACCATAAACATAAAGTACTTAGCGCTTTCACCCTGAATCACTTCTGGGCATCTTCAGAGTACTAATGCATTGTACAACCTACTACCAATATAAGGATGTCATCACTAATTACACAACACCTATAAATTAATTAATTAAGAATTAATCATAGTTTTAAAGACATATGTATAAATATGCATTTGGACCATTGTTAGCTTGACACAATGTTTAGCTTGACACAGTGTTTAAATTGTAAAAAAGTACATTTTTAAAATCAATAATTTCATAATTGTCTTAATATAATTATAAATTACAAAGAATTAATTTTACAATGAAAAACTTCATACAAAATTCATAAAAAATTCATAAAAAATTATTAGTATTGAACTCTTGTTTAAAATAATTTAGACAAAATTAATTGTTGTGAATAAACAGAAAAATAAATATATATTTTTTAAAATATCATATAAATTATATTGTATTTCCCATAATATTGCAACCACCTAGATATAAAGACTCAGAAAGAAGATATTAATAGTAATGAAACAGTAATTAAATACAGTAGGATCTTTGTTTTAAAATACTGGAAATAGAAATGTGACCATTAATGCCAGGTATGCAGCTTGCATTGAGTCTTAGCTGCCATAGACATTCCTTGGCTTCTAACAAATTATCATAATCCCCTCCTTTTTCCCAACAATTGGGGATTCTATCAATGACAAAAAATATAAAACGCTTAAAATTCTCACATTTAGTACTGTGTACATATAGAGCATTTACCATATTTTTATTCTTGATATCCCTGTTATGTTCCAAAATGCGTTCCCTTAATTTCCTAGTAGTTTTTCCAACATAATATGCTGGACAGGAAACGCATGTGGCTAAATATACCACCTTCTTGGTATTGCAGTTACAATGTCCTGGACATTTGATAGATTTGCCATAACCTTGTACCATAGTGTAGGGTCCATCATTTATGAATTTACACACTTTGCAAAAACCACATCTACTCATTTTGGACATAGTATATGTACGGCCTTTGTTATTATTTTCCAGGCTTTCTTTAAGATTGGTACCCCTACTATATGTAACCTTTGGGAAATATCCAAGTATTTCACTGTATTCTGTCTTATTAGAAAAAACACTTGTCCAAGTATCATTTAAAACTTGAATAATAGCATCAGAGTGTTCATTAAATGGTAAAATAAAGGCATCTCTTTTAATATTATCAGTACTATTGGTCACCTTGGACATATTGTTTAGTCCAAATTTCAAAATAGGTTTATATAAAGTATTCCTTTTCATCATAACTTCCTTCTTTATTTGATTTATGAGACTTAGTGGGTAGCTTCTATCTAAAAACATGTTGCTAATAGTCTCCATTTCACAAATAAAATTTCTGTCCTCACTAATAATGCGTGACAGTCTAACCATCTGACCCTTTACAAGGTTCTTTTTTTGAAAGTATGGATGACAGCTGTCATAATGAAGAAAGGAATTAGAATATGTAGGTTTACGGAAAATGTTAGATTCAACTTGATGATTTTTAAAATACATGTATATATCTAGATATTCACATTTTTCTTCATGTATTTTGGTTGTGAATTTAAGGAAGGTCGATGTAGTACCTATGTAGCTTATAAATTCATTTAGTTCATCCCTATTACCTCTCCAAAAGACTAATATATCATCCATTTAATTACTGTTTCATTGCTATTAATATCTTCTTTCTGAGTCTTTATATCTAGGTGGTTGCAATATTAAGGGAAATACAATATAATTTATATGATATTTTAAAAAATATATATTTATTTTTCTGTTTATTCACAACAATTAATTTTGTCTAAATTACTTTAAACAAGAGTTCAATACTAATAATTTTTTATGATTTTTTTATGAATTTTGTATGAAGTTTTTCATTGTAAAATTAATTCTTTGTAATTTATAATTATATTAAGACAATTATGAAATTATTGATTTTAAAAATGTGCTTTTTTACAATTTAAACACTGTGTCAAGCTAAACATTGTGTCAAGCTAACAATGGCCCAAATGCATATTTATACATATGTCTTTAAAACTATGATTAATTCTTAATTAATTAATTTATAGGCGTTGTGTAATTAGTGATGACATCCTTATATTGGTAGTAGGTTGTACAATGCATTAGTACTCTGAAGATGCCCAGAAGTGATTCAGGGTGAAAGCGCTAAGTACTTTTATGTTTATGGTTTGGATTTGTAATTCATTCATTTTTTCTTGGACTATTTGGAGTGTGGTGAATAAAATTTGTTCTAGTGACCTCAGAAGAGCCTTCTTTACATGGTTTACTGGTCAACATTGACACTTGTGCTGTAACGGAGACCTGGTTTAAATCAGCAGAAAGCACCCCTATGCTACCAGGCTATAACTCATTCCACATCTTTCAGCCCCCAGAACATGGACCAACGATCCAAAGGTGGTGGTGTCTCCATATTCATAAAGTATACGCACAGCTCCAGACCAAAGGTGATGGTTCTCCATATACGTAAAGGATACGCACACCTCCAGACTAGTAGCCCAGCATATAACACATCCGAGATACTCCAGGTACAACTAACTTTGGGTAAGATGGTGATTCAGGTCATAGCCTGCTATAGGTCCCCAACCATATCCCAAGACTCTCACTCCACATTCATAAGTGCCCTTGAAACTATTAAGATCCAGTCCAACACTCTCATACTAGGTGACTTCAACTACCCCTCCATCAGCTGGGAAAACTATTCAAGCACCAATGCACTGGCCCAACACTTCATGGAATTCATCAATTCCAATGCCCTGGACCAGCTCATTTTACCCCCACTAGAGGAAGCAACATCCTTGACCTGGTTATTACTAACATGGGCAACCATTGCTCTACACCAATAGTCAATTCCTCCCTGGTTAAATCTGACCACAAACTAATCACCATGGAAATTTACATCTCACCCACACCCCCTGCAAAGATATCCACCATGAAAAACTTCTTCAAAGCTGACTTTGGACTCCTAAAAACATAGGTGGCTAACTTCAAGGCACTCATGTCAATTGGAAATAGATGCATGACTGCCGAATCATGCACCAATTCACTGTACGAACATGTACATAAATGCTTGGAACTAGCCATACCCAACAGAACCAAGATGCTCTCCTCCAAAAAAAAAAACAGTCTGGTGGTCCCTGCCATTAATAAACTCTACAACAGAAGGAAAAAAACTGCTGCAGAAACAGGTGAGGTCACAAGACTGGAAAAAATTCCCTTATTAGCCTCGACATCAACAAAAATTTGAGATCCCTCATCAAAACCTCCAAAGCCAGCTATGAAGGCAGAATTGCAGCAGACACTAAAAACAACCACAAAGCCTTCTATAGTAATATCAAGAATCTCCATGGCAATACCCAGATTTGCTCTGAGGTACCGCACAATGGTGCCTCCTATACTGAGCCAACAGATGTTGCTAACATACTGGCTGACAGATTCAGTACCAACTTTACCTCTCTCTCCTCCCCAAAGGACCAATCTCAATACTGGAAGAATGCCAGGCACCCAACATTACTGCAGCACAGGTTAAAGCTGCATTGTCTAAGGCCAAGAATACAACTTTCATGGGACCTGACAATATCCCTGTTGTGTTCTACATGAATTACAAAGTGAACTGGCACCACATATGTTTGCTCTGCTCATTCACCCTCACTTCAGGCTTTGTCCCTACCAAATAGCACACTGCTACACTCATCCCTCTCCATAAGGGAGGATTGAATACAGACCCTGGAAATTATTGCCCCATTACCTGAGTATGATATGTAAGGCTATGGAGCACATCATCATGGACCTAATTAAGAAGGATATAGGGAATCTTCAAACTCTAGATACCACGCAATTTAGTTTTGTGAAAGATAGATCATGCCTCCTCAACCTGGTTGACTTCTTTGAGTCAGTCACCAGAGCAGTGGATGAAGGTAAGGCAGTTCATACAGCCTACCTTAATCTGGCCAAGGCTTTTGATACCAATCTCACTCAGGAATTATTGATAAACTCAGGAAACTAGGCATCAACCTCTATATTGTTAGGTGGGTTGCAAATTGGCTCACAGATAGAGCCCACAGTATGAAAGTAGTGGACTCCAATTCAGACTGCTGACCAGTCATGAGAGGAGTCCCACAGGGATTGGTCCTGGGTCCTCTCATCTTTGGCATCTACTTCTCAGAAGTCCAGGACAGCACATAGGGACTCTGACTGGCCAAATTCACAGATGACTGCAAGCTGGGAGCCATTATTAACTCCCTAAGTGATGCAGACATCCTACAGAAAGGCCTCACTGAGATCAATGACTGGTGTCGAAACCATGGCCTTAGGCTTAATGCCAAAAAATGCATTGTCATCCCCTTTGGGAAAAACTCAGTTCCCACTAATTACCACATCGATGGGAGCCCACTGAACACTGAAGGCATTATAAGAGATCTGGGGACACAGGGTGACAGCAACTTCTCCTTCAACCACCACATTGCCACGGTGGTCAGAAAGCCCTTCTATGTGGCACATCTCATTACCAAAGGTTTTGCATCCAGGAAGAAAAAGGTCAGCATTTCTCTCTACTCTTCCCTCATTAGACCAATCATAGAGTACAATGCCCCATTTAGCATGTACCTCACTAGCAACCCGCAGCAGCTGGAGAGGCCACAAAAGTACCTCACAAAGAGGATCCTAGGCTTTAAACACATGTCCTACATGGACAGACTTAAAAACCTCCAGCTATTCTCTGTCTTATATCATCTACTAAGAGGTGATCTCTGCTTGACTTACAAAGCCATGTCTGACCCAGCTCTGTTAGAAATGCTACATCTAAAGAAATCCCAATCCCTCCGCACCACATGCTCCAGAGACCTCAACCTCATTATCACAATCAACAGAATATGCTGGATGGACAGGTTCATAACCCAGAGACTACCCATGCTATGGAATAAACTTACCATACATGTCAAGCAGAGTACATCACTAGCCCTCTACGAGCAAAATCTTGATGAGTGGATGGGAAATAGAAAGTTCACCCTGGGGATCACTCCAGTGGCTCTACTTGATAGAGGCCCTGGGAACTAATGACGAGTGTCACAATGCCAGGGCACTTCTATTGGCTAGGCTTGTAAAGGCCCCAGGGCCATTAACCTAGTACACACCCAGGAACCTAGGAACTTATGAGAACATCCACCAGCATGCGCCCACAGTTGTGACAACTCACTTGTATGCAGCACAACTCCTGAGTATGTGCAGGACATCCACATCTAGGGGCATTATAGTTCCATTGTTCTCAGCCCTCATCACACCAACAATTGAATACAATGCACAGTTTTGCATGTATCTCTCAACACATCTTCCAGGGATGAGTTACTTAAGTGTACCATTTTTGTCACAGTGCACTTGCACACATCATATCAGCCATACTTAATTATTCTTTTTGGTGCATAAACATTAGGGTATGATGGTGCAGAAATTCCTTCAAGGTGTTATACAAGATGCTTGTGTGTTCCTGTGATCCACAAAATAAATGCATAGCTGATAGACAACATTGATGATGAGTTACATTTGTGAAAGTGTGGATTGTGGCATATATATATATATATATATATATATATATATATATATATATATATATATATGGCATGCCCACCTGTCACCTAGCCAGGATTACTAACACCTCCAGCAGATGTTAAATTCTGAGGAAGGTGTACTTGATTCACCTGAGAGATTGCTGACAAATCATAATAGTTGTACAAGTATGTTCTTGCAGAACCATCCATTATCACTCACAATCACATATGTTATGTCAAAGACATGGGATGACTGGTGGTATTTTACTGATATTGTCCATGATTGTGCGTGCCTTGTCTACTGTTGTCCACGAGCCTGTTACTATGTGTTCCACTTGGCTGCGACCTATCCTGACATTACATTCATATTCAGGCAACTCATTTTGCACAACTTCACAATATGCACCTACCCCTATTGTATATACCATCCCTGATATATGTCCTTTCCATTGTTCATATCAGGATGCTTATATCATAAAGTATCTTCTCCATTGATATGCCACCTTGTATGGCAGTCACATAATAAAAAAATAGCTGTGCAGTCTGTACTATATCATGTCGATATGTTATTAGTGCTCAGTCTACAACTGTCTTCATTGACATGCCCTTATATGTTGTACATTAGTGTGTTTTACCTGTCCTCTTCCCCAGTGTTCATTTCTACAATTCATCTGTCTGTCCCTTTTCAATACACATACTTCCTCTAACTATTTATTTATAATGCAGTCTGTGTACTTTTCTGATCATTTACACATAACATTTATTCAGTGTGCCTGAAATAGGTTTCCATAATACTCTGCACTGTATAAACTTTCATGTAATGTGTTGGAACTATATACATATATTGCTGTATTAGTAATCCTGTTAGTCATTGTGGCTTTTTGTACAATCCTGCAGACCCAGTTGACCCATAGGCAAACAAGTGTACATATCTGCAGGTATTCATGTTGCTCTACATGTTTCCTGGCTGGCAACACTGTTGCTGGCCATAAAACCATGCTTCTTTATTTTTAAACACTGTGCTCAACATGCATAAGCAATTAGCAGTACTGCTTATCCTGTAAACATGTAAACTCCATGTAGGCTTAACAAGAAGCCCATATGGAGTTGATTGTATCCCCAGGTTAAATTTTCACATTATATAAGCATGTATGTCCAATCAGCTTTTACATCTTTACTACATCTCCAACAAACTTTAAAAGTCATTTTATTAAAGTTAGAAATTTTATAGGGAGCAACAGATATATATATATATACATATATATATATATATATATATATATATATATATATATATATATATATATATATTTCCACGTAAAAACATTAAAGTATCAACTTGAAAAAGTTTGAATAACTGATTTAAGTAAGTAACTAAGTTTTATTCTTACCATCTATCGAGTCACTTATTCAACTACTATCTAAAAACCTCCAGAATTCTTCATCAACATTATTATTACAATTTATAATTAACTTATATAACTTGGACAAGCTTCCTTTGAAGGTCAATTTACCTTCAGTGATAGCATTCATATATTTATATAACCAGGGAATGGTGTTCTGTTCCTCTTCCCTCATGCTTTCTCCAAATTCATTTAATGTATTACTAATTTGTAATATTAACTGGTTTACAGATTCATCCACCTTATAATCTTTCTTTAAATATTCTGATGATCTAGCTTTTCCTGTTTTAAAACAATCAGACTATAATAATAATCCATTCCTTTTTAGTACATTTGTTTTGACATTGTTCTGAGTTGCCTTAAATATAGAGGTGTGTGCAATGGGAAAGCACATTTCCATTTTGATATTAATGGAGTTCTATATTTCTTAACTGTTTTAAAAACTGATTTTATGTATGCAGGGTCTAAAAATTGAAATGAATTTCCTTCTAATGTAAATTTTAGTAAGCAGATGAAAGGATTGTTACATATTTCTAATTTATCACATTTGATAAACATATAAAAAATTTGTATAATCTAGTCCTGAATGGTTTTCCATTGACTACTGTAAGTTGAGTCTATCCAGAGTATAATACAGTTAAAATCTGCAGCAAAAGAATAAGATTCTACATCTGGAAAGTGAATATCACCATACTCACAGTATATACACTCTTGGTTGATATAATCATTTTTAATAAGTACTAACCTATCCTCAAAAGTTAAATAAATAATAATTCCATGGTTTAATAAACTTCAATTATTTTTCCAAATTATTATTACCAATCTTGCTCACATTTGATAGATTTTTATTCCTCAATATTTTAGTTCTTTTCCTTCCCAATTATATTTATATTTAACTTTAGACATACTATCTAGTCATTGATTTCACACTTAAGCTTCAGTTTTATTATTATTCAATTTCAGCAGTGATACTTCTTGAATCTTTTCAATTTCTTCATCTATTTCTTTGCTTGAATAATTTAAATCTCCAACAATTAGTAAAATAGCATCTGCAAAAAGCTGCAATTTAGATTGACAACCTTGATAATTGAGAATCCATATTTTTTTTATTGCTTCCTATACTGTTAACTAAGAATGTGGAGGGGAATAGTGGGCACTCTTGCTTTGCATCTTTGTTTAAATCCTTGAGAAATGTAAAATCTAATCTTAACATATGTTGTGGAGTTTCTAGACTTTTTTTCATGTATCCATAAATTGTTCTGGAAAAATAGATGATTCTAAAGTTTGAAACAAGTAGCTCCAATTTACAGAATTAAACCACCCTCAATATCTAAGCTAATTAGGACTAACTTCTTGTTCATTACTTTTGCTAAATCTAAGATGGTTGCTAATCTTTTTATATTAATGTATGTTAATATGTTGACTTTAAATCCTGTTTAATCTTTTTTAATTAAATTATCTACTATATCTCTTAATCTTGTAGCAAAGATGGAAGTAAATATTTTAAAGTCTACAATTATAATATTATTAAAATATGCCTATATGAGGAAACTAACTTATTATCCTTTCTTTCTTTAAATATAGTTGAGATTACAGAAAATTTCCACAAGGAAGGAATTATTTTGTCACTCTGAATTATCCTGAAAATGTCCTTCATTAATTTTAAAATATTTAATGGAAGCAGACTATATAATTCCATACTTAAACCATACCCTGGAGCTTTAGCATTTTTCTTTTTTTAAAGCATATTTAACTTTTATTATGTGAATAGGCTTATTCAACAGAGATATATGTTGGTCATTAAGTTTATTAGTAACATTTTTCTTTAAATACTTGTCATTTTTTGTAATCATCAGGATTTTTATTTTTATCTTTATTAAGATCCTCATAGATTTTTTAAATATTAAGCATTTCCTCTATATCTGAAGTAAGCGTATTAGAGTGAAACGTTTAGGTATTATTGATGTGTGCCTTTTTGCTTCACATTTATTTATTTTACATTTGTTTACCAAGAAAGTCCAACTGGTCAGGAAGCCCTGTTTCAACCAAGGCCCAGGGAGAAAAGCTCTACTATATACCCTCTAATAATGCATACAGTACATAAGGCAGTACAGCAATACAACAGCAAATGGATAGTGCCTGACTATGAGCTATGCTATAATACATCTACTAATAACTACAACTATCAATACGTATAATACATGTAATAGTACAGCAAATCAACAGCATAGAGATACTGACTATGAGCTAAACTATAGTAATCTTAGCTGCAATTACTGCAATAGTTAACTAATGGTGCAAGATATTAATAATTATTAGAGAAATAAGAGATGATTAAGGAAGAAGTAAGACTGAATTATGAACAGTAGTAATGGAACTTTCAAGAGTGTCAGCAAAA
Organism: Protopterus annectens; assembly: GCF_019279795.1. Classification (NCBI taxonomy): domain Eukaryota; kingdom Metazoa; phylum Chordata; order Ceratodontiformes; family Protopteridae; genus Protopterus; species Protopterus annectens. The sequence goes on from NC_056725.1 coordinate 996,341,385, forward strand.
AAGTTGATAAGAGATTTTACATTTAAATGGTCCAGTATTGTAATACTTCAGAGTAAGCAAGGAGAGGTATCTAGGTCAGTATAAGAGTATAAGAGGGAGAAGAGCATAGACAGTTGAAGCAGGTATGCAGTAAAGGAGTGGGTAGGGTAGGAGGGATAGATAAAGAAGAGGTGAGGAGAGCAGGAAAGGTGAGGGTGGTTACTGGAATGAAATAAGAGTTGTAGGATGGGAGAGTAAGAAAGGGTCATCCTGATGTAGCACAGGAGCATAGCCAGGAATTTCTTAGGAATTTCTTAGGTGTTCCTTAAGAAGTATTTTGAAGCTGAAAGTATTGGAGTTGTTATGGATGTGCTGAGGAATGGAATTCCATTTTTTGGATTAGAGAAGAGAGAGTCCCCAGAGTTGTTGTTAGCCTTGGTGACTTTTAAGAGAAGTTTATCAGAAGATCTTAATGTTCTGCAATTACAGTGCTTCTGAGTCAGATTTTTGAGTGCAGGGCAGTTGCTGTGCTTGTGCAGAATGAGGTGGGCAATTGTGAGTTAGTTTAGAGATATAAGCATCAGTAGTTTGATCCAGTTTAGTACATGAAGAGCAGAACAGTGATGAGCTCTATAAGGATGGCCTGTAACAAATTTTGCTATTTTATTGTAACATGAGTCTAATTTGTTTATGTCAGATTTTCTGAGGGTGGTGAAAATAGGGGAGGCATAGAAAAGGATGGATACTAGATGGGTCCTAGCTATGGGTAGTCTGGTATTGTATGCAGGATATGGTCTGGATCTCTATAGGGACCCTAACTTTTTATGGACATTTTTGATTGATAGTATCATGTGTGTATCAAAGTTTAGGCATGTATCTATTGTTACCCATAGGAGTTTATGTTCTACTGGTTTAATGTTGGCTTTTTTAGAGGAGTAAATTGTGAAAGGGGTAGGGAGGTGTAGTCTGTTGTTGTTGGAGAATAACATTAGTTTTATTTTGTTAGGGTTGAGTATGAGTTGGTAAGCTGAGAGGTAGTTTTCCATATCTGTGAGGGATTTTTGGATTACTTCAAGTAGTTGTGATATGGATGGAGCAGTGCTAATAAGGTCATTATCATCAGCATACTGTTTAATAGTGTCTCTTACTTCTATTAGTTAATCTATGTAGTTTTTTTGAAGTCATAGCATAACTGTGCAGTTTTATTTTTTCTAAAGCTGTCTCTACTTTGTGTTAAAACTGCTTGATTAGCTCATTAATTTTTAATGACCTCAGTACATAGTTCTCAATTGTACAAGTTTTTACAGATTTCCAGCTGTTTGCCTCATATTTTTGTAGATCCACAGAAAATGTGTGGTTTTCTGGTAAATCACTGCAGACTCAAGTTACTAACTAATGACAAATATGTGGGTTTCAAACTTCATATCCTTCAGAAAACGCATCTTAACACAAATTATGTTATTCTAACAACTTTCTAAGTTTATAAGAATAATATTTAAAACTGCTGCTATTTGTGGGCCTTTGTCTCCCCATTGTTTTGGCTTTGTCCAGATTTCTTGCTCTAATAGGTTGAGATGTATGCTTCAGTATGATCAAATTTCTTTGTTATTTATACCTTGCTTTATGTATATTATCTTGTATTTCTAGTAACTCTTTATCCCACTCTTTCTTTTTATCATTAGCCCATCTTCCCATTCTATCTCTAATGACCATTATCATTCAAAGATAAGAACATCCTCATTTTCTTCCTTATTGTAATTCTTAAATTCTTTTAATTTTATCATGTGTAATGAGGTTCTATAAATAATCTGAAATTTCCTTATATCCAGTAATATATTAATACTTAGTGCATCATTATTTTATTAAGTAAATCTGTAGAGGCATGAATCCTATCAATTCTAGTTTCTGTCACATGCCCATAAGAACAATGAGTGAAGAATGATGACTTGTATTTTGCTTTTACTATTAAATCAACTAAATTATTACTAATCCTTCAGTTTAATGTGTTAGTTGATTCTAAAAATTTACCTTTCTTTTGTTCACTTGTATTTTCTATAGTAAATTAAACTACCCTTCCAATGATTCTGTAGTAAGTTTGCCATTGTATTCAATTATTACAAATGCATACATTCCTTTGGAATCATTAATGGACTCCATGGCCTTAGGCATCACAGTAGATTTTCTCCAGAGTATAGCAGTTCCTCTACTCTTGTTGTTAAGAGAAGCAGTTGACAATATTTTGTAATCTAAGTTATTTAAATACTTTTTTTTTTTAATTTTAGACATCTCATTATTACTTTCCTTTTGTTGCCATTATTTAATCCATTTGCATCAATAGATCATAGATTAAATGTATTCAAAACTGTGTATTTAAAAAGATTTCTTTTAAAGGATAATATGACACATTTATCCACAATATTAATTTAATTGTATATAAAAATCTAATGCATTCCTCCAGCACTGTTATATTCCACATTTTTTGAATTTTTCCTTTCTACAAAACAAACTATTAAAACTCATAATTGACAAAACAGAAACAACTCAACAACTGTAACGCTATATATTACTAATAAAACACAACCTACCATAGATAGCAAAGTTCCTAGTTTGCCTATCAGATAGACAAACCAGTTTCCTATATCTTGAGTCTATATTATATGATCGAAACTTTAGTTAGTTGAATAACTAAAGCTTGATCACTAAATGTCAAAGTCCCAAAAACCATGAATGGCAGTTTCCACACAGGGGAAACAATGCTGTTGTCCCAACTAAAAATAAAAAAAAAAAATTAAACACAAATCAAGTGGGAGGCCCCACCACACACCCCTAACTAAATATACCAACTCCGACATTGCTCCACATTATATAAAAGGCAAAATCCATGTAATGGCCAAACAAATTGTTTTCCTGTGTGGAAACTGCTGTTCACGGTTTTGCAACTTCAACATATAGTGATCGAGCTTTAGTTATTTGAAAATCTATAGCCCTCCACTTGTACATTTCTAAAGCAATGTTCTGTAATAATATCCTAGGGTAGCCTCTATTAACAAGCAACTCAGTGATGAACTTAATTTCTTGAAGGAAACCAGCATCATCACTTGTCATACATGAGGCTCTAATGTACTGTCCTTTAGGGATATTGTGTTTAATAAATCTAGGATGATTACTATGATAGTGTAGATAATTATTGACATATGTGTTTTTATTGTGTATACTGCTAGAAAAAATGTTATCAAGGGTACTCCAGCTCAATGTCACATCCAGATAATTTATTTGGTAACCATAGCCACTCAAAGTAAAATTCAAAAAAATTACTACTTGCATTAAGTTGTTCCAAAAAGGTGCTGTACAATTCGACAGGTCCCTTTATAATAAAAAATAAATCATCAATAAATCTATAATAAAATAAAATCTCATTAGCAAGGTTCAAAGTGGGTAGTATCTCTGTCTCCCACCAACCTATCACTAGACCAGCAAAAGCCGGAGCAACTGTAGCACCCATTGCTACCCCTCAAAGCTGCTTGTAATATTTTCTGTCAAACATAAAATAATTATTCTCTAACAGGAGTTCTAGCAAAAAAGTACAAATGTCAGCACTTGAGTCTGACCAAGTGGTGTATTTGTGTAAAAAAACTGGACACAAATTCTACTCCCTCCTGCTGTGGTATGGCAGTGTATAATGACACTACATCAGCTGTTAACATAAAAAAATCATTACTACTCTCCCTAATATTAACACCTTTGTCACTCAAGCCGAACAACCTTACTTGGTTTAGAAATGACCATGAATCCCTGATGTATAAAGGTAACTTTTGAATCAAAGGATTCAACAACTTGTCCAAGAATAAAGAAATGTTGTCAGTAACACTTCCAGAGTAAGAAACAATAGGCCAAAAGGAGGGTTAGTGATGCTTTTATGAATCTTAGGTATTCCGAAGAGTACACCTACTCCCCGACAATCGACCATAAGAAAATCAGATACCTCACCTGTCAGATCACCATTCATGAAATAGTCATACAGTGCATACTTAACAAACCCGTAACTACTCTCAATAGAGTTGTAGTTAACTTCACAGTATTCATCTACATTACTTAAAATAACTTCCATTGCTCTGTTCTAATCCTCTACATCACTACCAACCCACCCCCTTTGTTGGCCTTCATAATCCTCAAATTGTGCGTATTCATAAGCTCAGTTAACACTTTCCTATCTTCTCTATTCAAATTGTAATAAGGACAAACAGGTTTGCTGTTCAACAACATTTATATGTCTTTCATACAAAAAGCCTCAAAAACCTTTAAAGTACTATGTAAACAAGGATTAAAAACAGAAACTTTTTAACGAAGGGAACAGGTCCTAAGTCAACATCTTTCATTATATATGACAAATTCAGTTTTATGGTGTATAATTTCAATTTTAGCAAAGTGTTAGCTAAATTCTCTTGTTTACTGGGGTTAAAGTTTAAACCCAACCCCAACAAGCGCTTTTGAGAGTCAGACAACTCAAAATCAGTCAAGTTGTAAATATTACTGTCTAAACTCACATTAAAGTCCAAAACAGTCATTGTTTCCGTAAACAGCTCCTGCCTCGACCCTGCCTGAATCCCAGAGCTTTGGGTGAACCTCTCCCATTTTTTGGATTGGTCCTTTCTTTATTGTTATCAGAACTAATACTAGAACCATTCATAGTAGGTGTCCCGGGCATCAGTGAAGCAGCAGCCTCATTAGCACCACCTCCTTGATGATGCACAGTCTCTGATACTCTGGCTCTGGTAGTATTTCCTTTGTAACCAAAACTTAAAGAAACATTGCTGCTTTAACTGCAGAACTGTAAGTCTTGTTAAACCGCCCATTAAAATTATCAGTGTTTAAGGGCTGTTTTGTAGAAAAATTAGCAGATAATGATTGACTGCTATTATAAGCTTTGATGTCAAGGTCAATTTTTCTAAGCTTTCTTTGCACTATTAAATGTGCATATTTGTCAACAGCTTCTAAGACCAATTGATAGTTTTCAAAGTGACCATTTTGACCCCTTAATTTTCCTTTAATGTTGTTGTCCAGTTCCTGCAAATCCACTTTTAGTTGGTCGATAAGTTCATTGTTGTGCTGGACCAACAACTTCAGAAATTCCAAACCAGCATTGTTGAAAAAAGTAGCTAGTTCCTCAAAAATGGGTCATCCTGATCAACTCCATTTGGAGCTTTGAAAAACCTGAGACCTCTAGGAGCTATCTTGGACAAGATGCAGTGGCCAAATATTTGTTTTCCACTACAAGAGCTCTGTATTTTTTGAGACCCTTTTACATTTCAAACAACTGATCGGTGATAACAGCATTTTCAGTGGTGGAATTCTCAACTGAGCTGTCAGAACTTCCTAATAAGGCAAAAGGGTCAGATGTAAAGTTCAAAGCTGCTGAGACATCCTTATATAAAATTTCTTTGTTAGAACTAATAAGCCCTTTTACACAGTCTGCGTGTAAATTATCTTCAGGCGAATAATTAACAAAATCAGAACTGTTTCCCCTAACAGAGGGTTCATTTTGATACAGTTTTCTGGTTAAAGCAGCTAAAGATTTCTATATATTACCAAGTTCAGAGACAAAAGCTGCCATCATAGAATGTTGACTGATGTTTGAGTCTGTCCTCTGTTGCCTTCAGTGTTTTTTGGTTCTTGTTTTTTTTCAACACTGATTGCTGTTTTGTTCTGTACTGATTGCTGTTTTTTTTTTGGTTGGTCAGTCTCTATTGTATTCATAAGTTACAATGTGCTTATTTCATATCCAATTCTCCCTTCCCAGGTTCAAACATATAGAAAAAATCTACTTTAGTTTCTATCAAAATGGATGCACTAATTCACCAATATAACACTCAAATTTCACTTAAAAACTGATGTATTTGATGTATATATGTAAAAAAGTGTCAAAGCTCACTTCACTAGGCCTCAAATTTCAGCTTTCATGATATTTTAAAATATTTTATATGATTTTCTTGGTAAATTATATGAGATCTTGTGCATTAACATTTCTTTCATATGAAGGTATATGTATCTTTCTTGTAAGTGATTTGTTATTTAAATATAGGTATGCACTGTTTAATGTCATTCTGCACATCCTACTGCATTTACGTGCATACTGTGCTAAGCAGATGTAAATGCAATCAACCATTGTGCACATGGATGTTAAGTGAAGCACAATACAAAGTATAGGGTGTTTCCTTAATGTCTATGCAGTTTAATGTTTTATGGGAAAAAAACTATTCTGGACATTAAGCATCACATACCTGTATATTTTTTCTTTGTTATTTCCCCACCAGTATTCTATCTTATTCTATAGCACTTGTATTTCTAAAATCTCACATCACAGAGTTATTTAATCAGCAGCTCTCTATTACAGAATAAGTTATGTGAACATATTTCTTAATCTACTGACACTGCTTTTTATAAATCTTATATAACAGAGATTTCATTCCTTGTGCATTTGCATATTATTCATAAGATGTTTACCCTTCTTATTACTTCTAGTATTACAAGCAACCATGAATATATATCAAATAATTCCTGCTTGTTTAATGCGAATGTGTGTTTTTAGCCATTTTGAACTGCTGTTCTGCTCTAAGCTTCACATCTTGAAATTAGAATTTGACTGCAACATGTAAAAATGACAACTCACACCACACAGCAACTGCTAATTACATCTGTGAGTTACTCATTCTTCTTAATTCTTTTAAACTGTTTTAGTTGGTAACACACATCTAACTTCACTTCTTCCTTTAATATCTACAGTTAGAGTTAATAACACTACAGCATAAGATATTAACATTCAGCAAAACATAACCAAATTATATGTCAGCAACAGCTCAATATAAAACATTACTGTAGCTTTTGTTTTACCAATTCTTCACTGCTAAATAAATATTTAAAAAAAGTTATTTTGAGTAAATTTCTCACACATATTATATATATATATATATATATATATATATATATATATATATATATATATTTGAAAAAAGAAAGAAAAAGGAAGATTCTTCCTAATTTCACAGACATCAATGATGAACTTTGATGTAGATTTTCCATAAAACAGTTCAAGAAGCAGGTGAGGAGCAAGGCAAAAAAGAATCAAGCACTTTCACACAACTGGAACATCTTTTTGTTCATCAGCTATTTAAGTGTTAATTGCTTCATAAACAACCTGTGAAAGGAACGTGTTACACAAGAACAAAGAAAACAAAGTCACCAGCACTTTAACAATTTAATCAGTATATTACTTAGATTTGGCATTCAGTTAACCCAACAATATACAGATTAAGCAAAGTTAAACAAATAAAATAAAACTTTTAAAGTATATAATCTTAAAGTTGCCAGTTATATTGCTTATAATTTAATGACATTTTTTACAAGAAGTATTTGCTTAGCAATTATAATGTATTTAAAAGTTTAACTAAATGAAATATAGTAAGTGTTTCACTGTAAATATATTAAAACAATAAAACTAATCATTTATGCTTCTTATCCTGAAAAATGTTTTAGCTTAAAATACAAATACATACTTATATATGTTTTGAAGCTTAAAGTCCACTACAAACAATTTACTTAAAGGGTAAATCTATTTTTTCAGAAAATAAAAGTCCTGTAGTCAGACAATAAAAGTAAATTGTTGTTAAGCTTTTTAATTTTAGAAGCAATTTTCCAGGAATTCAGTTCACCCTGTCTCTTTGGGAAATATACTGCTCCAATCCATTTATTCAGGATTATTAAGGATTTTATTTTTGTTAATAAAATTGGATGCCTCCTCCAGTGTGTCAAATATTTTAGTTTCCAGAAATAAATAATTTGATCACCAAAGTGGCTTTAATATTGTTCTTTTTATTTTTTTAATCAGTGGTAATCAATGTTTTCTTCTACTCATTACTTTACTGGAATAATCATTGTCAAATCTGACAACATGTTCACCTGTTTTAATAGGTGGGTTGGACTATGCTATTTTTAAATATTTGATCTTTACTAAAATTGACATAAACTTAATTATAATTGAATGAGGTGGTGAGTTTTCCTTTTTCAAAGGTGATCTCAGGGATCTATGTGCCTTTTCAATTCCAAAAGACACGTTTTGAGTAGATTTAATGTTTTATGAACACCGACTGTTAAGACATTTATTATATTGTCTCCTTCATAATTTTCAGGTATGCCATAAACTCAAATGTTATTTCATCTCAATCTATTTTCAAAATCATCAGCTTCATCTAACAGCCACTTATTTTGTTTTAAAAGAAATTCAGTCTAAGATTCGGCTTAGGTTATTCTCCCTTCATGATCATTTATAGATTCTTCCAAACTGTTGATTTGTGCACTTTGTTGTTTCATAAGAATTTCCAAATGTTCCATCTTCTTTCTGAAAAGAGAGTCGCAATCAAAATGCAGTATTACAACCTTGCAATCGGGAGGGTTGTGGGATGTATATTTAAATGATTTAATAAATCAAGACAAACCAGAGTAAAAATAATGTATCATGTGGGAAATTATGGCTAGAACACAAGAAGTAGAGGTGGAAGAAATTAGAAGTGGATAGAAGAGGCTGTATGCACAGACAGTGAAAGAAGGAGAAAGAAGGAAAGACCAGATGAAGACAGATGTGGTAAGGAAGACATTTTTAGTAAGAATAATCATTAAGGAAGAGAAAGAAGTTGAGAGGTATGACATTTGGGATAATGTAATTTCGGTGTTGGGCATATCACCTAAGGAGGTAAGAGCATTTATACATATTAATAAAGATACATTTTGTAAAATTCTTTTTAAGTCAAGTCAGTACTTGGAGAAATTTTGAGAACAGTATGAAGTAAAGAAAAAATGTAATACATGGAACTCATATGTGATCCAAGCATTTAATACATAGACAAAAAAAAAAGAATTTATATGGAGTTCCAAACTGAAGTTGGAAAAGAAGCATTAAAAGAATTTTTAAAGACTGCATTCAAAGATGTTATGGATATTACAAAATGTATGATAACAGAGGTGTATGGACTGGGGGTTGGGAATGTGGTGTTATATTAAAAATGGAAAATGAAAACTATTCCAAGTTTGATAACCATAGAAGGAACTGTGAAATATTGGGGCAACTGAAGACATGCTTCAGAATAACCATTAATAAGCAATTGTGACAGAAGAAAATGCTTAATTTCCGGTAAAATGGGACATGACATTTTAAAAATGTGAAACGAAATGTACAAAATGTGACCAAATAGGGAATTTATGGATAGATTGTAAGGAAAATACAGAAAATAAAGTAGAAAAGGGTGATAAATATGAACAAGTTCAAGAAAAAGTACAAGGACAGAGTACAGAAATAGATCAAGAAAAAGATCAGGAAGAACAAAATGTTAGAGGAAAATAGAGATGCAGAAAAAAATAATATATGGAAGGGGAGAAAAAGAAAGAGAGAAAGAAATAGAGTGAAGTGAAAAGAAAATACAGACTGGAGAGGGATTAAAGGAAAAGGGAATTCTGTAGAGAGAAGTGCATACGATAAAAAGCAGAAGTTAAAGACGGCAAGTCTGAGAGAAAATAAAAAATGTACAACATAAGGAAGAAGAAAAATGCAATAAATAAAAGAAAGAAGTTGAGAATTGTAGCTATAAATATGAATATTATAAGGAATATCAAAAGAAGGCTGGGTGTATTGCAATGGTGTTCAACATTTGACATGGATATTATTATATTTGAAGATTCAATAATTTTAACAGAGGGGGGAATGTTACAAGCAAAAATATTATGGGATGGTGTGATTGTTTGGAGTATAGGAAAAGAAACAGACTCATTATTTCATGACAAAATTCAGTAGGAAGTTTGGATTACACCCTAGAATTGTTTAGTAGATTAACAGTGATAGATGTAAGGTGGAAAATAATGTTTATAGAATTACTAAAGCTTATATATATATGGACAAAGAATCTTTATAGAATTATTGCAGTTTATGCATATGTCACAAAAAAGAAAGATAAGTTATGTTTAAAAAATCTAGATTATGTTGGCATTGATATGGAGATAATGTAAGTGGGGAGCTTCAATGCAACTTGAGAAAAAGAAAAGAGGGAGGTGATGTTAAGATAAAAACAGAGATAATAAAAGGCAGACATTATATCTGTGGTATAATAAACAATGGGCCTATAAAAGTAATAATATAAGAACAAAAATAGATTATTTTATAATCTCAGTAAGTTTGAAAGTTATACAAGAAGGAATAAAAATTACAAGATTTTCAGATCATTTAGGAATTTGGATAGAGGTTCAAGAAAAGGAGGGATATATAAAGATATGTGTAGAATAACATATGTGTTGTACCTTTAAGAAGCATTTCTCAGACCTGAATATGTATATATAAATAGCAGGCATGTGCTAGCTTCAGTGCCATTTTGTGAATACAGCCAGAGTGTATGAGACAACTAGTTTGTATATATGTTTGTATAAAGCTGCTTAAACAGAACCCACAATGTTCATCTACTTCATCCTTACTAGATGAGCGACATGCTGTCAGAACCAGGATTGTAGACACTGCTTTCCAGAGCCATGAGGTGCAGAGGTAACAGTGAAGGCAAACTAAGTGGACTGAATGCAAAAGGGCCAGAAACTAACTAAAGGTAATGAAAACGTGCACACATGATTTATTTTATAAAATAGATAAAACTCAGCATTTCAAGGGCACAAAATACATTACTAAGCAAACAAATAGCGCAAAAACATCTATTAAGCAAATGAGAAGCATAAAAAAGTTTATTAACAAAACCTAATGTTTGAAATTAAAATATTATAAAATGAGCATCAGTAAGAATGGAAAGGGCTCACAATTACTTCAGAATTGCAAAATAAGCATGTTTAGAGTTAAAACGAGCACAAGAAAATATAATCGGCATGAAACAAGATTAAATGATAAAAACAAATATAACAAAGGGAAAAAGGGGCACATTGAGTATAAATAAAGCAAGTTGACTGCATGTTTTGGTGAATTACTGTATTTTGGCATAAACTACTACTTTGCATTGATTGGAGCTCTGGATAGTATAACTAAAGTTATTCAAAGTATTTCAAAGTGGGCAAAAGTGCTTACAGTGTGTCTTTATTACTGTACATTTATGCTAAAGAGTTTGTTGTGTGCAAAGTGCCACTATTTCATAAAGTTCAGTCAAATACAGGCATTTTGAAAAGTTTCTTCTGCTGGGTGTGTCTATTTACAGAGTGCTGTCATTACAGAGTGTTTCTTGCACTATACAGAGTTGTTCAGCAAAGTACTGCCATTTTGAGGAAATTTCAGTGTGCTGTGTACTGTTTATTTGCAAAGTGCAGTTACTTCTAAAAGTTTCTTACTCTGAGCTTCTTCTGCTCAGTTTATTCACACAGTGCAGTTATTTCAAAATGTTTCTTAAAATGATAAGTGATTTTTACAGATGGGTGATTTCAAGAGTATTGCAGTGCTTGGGAAACATATTTTGCAAAGTTTAGTCATACTGAGGCTTGTTGTGCTATTGGGCATAGTTACAAGTATTGGCATAAATTTCAGGCATATGTACATGTGTGTGTGTTTGAGCATATTGGCAAAAATCTTCACTGAGATGTATTAATATGGCAGAATTAGGGGGTGGAAGGTTGGCATAATGGTTAATGTGTTTACCTTACAGTTACATGGTACAGGATTTGATTCTCACATGGGGTAATTTGCTAGGCTTAAAATGGTCCATAAGGGCTGTTAGCATAGTACTAATCTATGAACCTATGAAAAGGTTTTTGTAAACCACTACCACTTGTATTTGATCAGAATTTTGCAGAGACTTGAAGAATATTTGAGCAAGAGTATGATATATTCATACAAGCAGCTTATTCTGATAAAGATGCAAGCACCAGGGCATTCAGTTTGTTAAATCTAGCAGGGTCAGAGGTCATAGAAAGAGAGACTTCATTTTGTATATGCACCAGCCGTGTATGAAAGTATAGGGGAAAAGCATCATATTGTTGTACAGGCTGAATGAAGGGAAGACCACGAGTACTTGAAGTGCAAATTTAGAGAAATGTGCAACCCCAAGACTAATGTTACATTAGAGAGGCATTTGTTTTATAGAAGAGATTAAAAGCAATGAGAATCTATTGCAGCTTATTGTGAAGGCTTCCCACCTAGCCAGATAGAATTTTGCAGATAATTCTGTCATTTGTAAATATGAATGTAAACTATAGGCTTGTTGTCTTAAATGTAAAGAAATATTGTGACATGTGGAACTGGGAAAAAATGTGACAACAGTGCACTCTACTGACCAAAGTAAAACATGTGGTGACCCTTTCATGTAGACAGTGGGGCTGAAGAGTCTAGATGAAGAAATACTTGCTAGTGTTTTAACCAAGAGTTAAATTGCTAGATTTAAACATGCAAATGTATTTTTATTGCTCTGTTTCATGACCAGCCTGCAAGATAACAAATGGAGATGTTAAGAATGTAAATTCAGTTTCTGTTAGCCTGGGAAACCAGGGAAGTGTGAAGAATGATGTAATGTGTGGCCTGGGAACCCCAGGAAAGTGTGAAGAATGATGTAATGTGAATCAGAACTGCAATTTCAATTTAAACAGAGAGAACCAGAGAGGAATAAGCATTTTTGTCTTGACCATCCAACTCATTGCACTCTCTTGCTCATATGTAAGTTATCTTAGACTTGTGTTTTCTGTTAGAAATAGCTAGAAACTAGAAATATTAGACTAAGTGATTTTCTGTAATGTCAGAACTGTACTATTGAATTATTTTAAGTCTTTCTTTGTGATCTCTGAACTCTTGACTAGCACCGTGTAGTAAAAAGTATTGTCTTGTGTTTTTATTATTTATTATTAAATATTTTAAAACCTTTCAACTGTGGCTGTTTTGTGTAGAGATAAGTTAAGCTCTAGAGTACATTGCATATTTATAGTGATTACTGTACAAATCACTCCAAATAAGCCTTGACTGTTTAGTCACACTTACCAATTGGATAATAATATTTCACAGTAATAATTGGACACCCTTTTAAGGGCCTTTGAGTAGCTGATAATTATTAGTGGGTGGTGGCAGGGTACTACCGTATAGTCTGAGAAAAGGGGGTACAGATGGAGAACCTGTGCCAGCCTTCCCCAGGAGTGTCTGTGTGGTTGTATAAACGCTTCTCAAAGTGTGTGAGTGTGTGTGTGTCAGCTACTTGGGCAGGGACATGAAGAACTGGTTGGACAGAGAGGGTGCTAGAGGTTTTAGCTTCCCCACTAAGCTGAGATCTGGACCCTATAGCTGTGCAGTGGGGAGTCTTATTGGGGACCTGGAGAGCAAGGGAGCGACCAGCCCCAGACTGACTGTGATCTCTGTGTGCTCTTAAGGGAAATTGCACTTTACTGTGTGTATTTGTTATCCTTTCCTTCATATATGAGACGGCCTCTCTGGTGTTAGTGGTGAGGATTGAGGCTCCTTGATTGCTGGGCCAGGGCATGGGCATCACATATTAATTGGTGGCAGTGGTAGGATATCCACACGACATATTAATTGATTGGCAAATACTAATTGGATTATAGTTGTGTAGGTTCATAGATTTATAGGTACATTCATAGGTTCATAGGTAGGTACTAGGCTATCTGCCCGAGGGCATTTATAAGCCTAGCCAGAGTGTGTCAGCTTTCTCTGCCCCATTGATTAATTAACTGAGCCTCTGTCAAGCAGAGCCAATGAAGTGATCCCAGAGGTGTATTTTCTGTTACCCATCCACTCGTCAAGGTTTCTCTTGAAGAGTGTTAGTGAGGGGATCTGCCTGATGTAATTTGGAATTTTGTTCCAAAGCATGGGGAGTCTCTGTGACAGGAATCTATCCTTCCAGCATGTTCTATTTATTGTTGTAGTGAGGTTTAGCTCACTAGTGCACGTGGCTTGCAGTGACTTGGATTTCTTTAGGTGGAGCATGTCCATCAGTTCTTAGTTGGACATGGATTTGTAAGTCAGGCAGAGGTCACCTCTGAGTAAGTGATATGCCACTGAGTACAGCTGGAGTTTTTTCAGTCGGGATGCATAGGGTATATGATTGATACCAGTAATCCTCTTGGTGAGGTACTTTTGTGGTCTTTCCAGCTGTTGGAAGTGTCTTGTGAGGTACATCACAAATGGGGCATTGTACTGTATGATGGGTATAATGAGTGATGAGTAGAGGGGCACTATAACCTCTTTATTTCTAGATGTGAACCCTTTAGTAATTAGATGGGCCACATAGAAGGATTTCCTAACTACTTTGGCAATATGATTGTCAAAGGAGAGATTACTATCTACTTGGGTCCCCAGATGTCTTATTACCTCTTCTGTATTAAGGGGGCTGCCACCTATGTGGTAATTCGTGGGTGTTCTGTTTTTCCCAAATGGGATGACTATGCATTTTTTGGCATTTAGCTTGAGACCATGACTTTGACACCAGGTGTCTGTCTCAGTAAGGCCCTTTTGGAGGATGTCCGTGTCAGCTGGAGAGTCAATTATGGCTCCCAGTTTGCAGTCATCGGCGAACTTGGCTAGCCATAGTCCTCCTGAGTTTGCCTGTACTTCTGAGAAGTATATGCCGAACAGTAGGGGTTCCAGGACCGAGCCTTGTGGGACACCACCTGTGACTGGTTTAGAGTCGGACCTGGAGCCCGCTATTCTTACCGTGTGAGTTCTGTCTGTAAGCCAGTTGGCAACCATCTCATGATGTAGGGGTTTATGTTCAGACTGGTGAGTTTTTCTGTAATACCCTAGTGGGGAATGGTATTGAAAGCCTTGGCGAGGTCAAGGTAGGCTGTGTGAACCACCTTTCCCTCGTCTATGGCCTTGGTGACTGTTTTGAAGAAGTCAACCAAGTTTAGCAGGCATGATCTGCCCTTAACAAAGCCAAACTGGGTCGGGTCAAGTGTTTGGAAATTCCCAATGTCTTTGTTAATGAGTTCCATGATGATGCGCTCCATAGCCTTGCAGACCAGACTAGTCAGGTTTATGGGGCGATAGTTACCAGGGTCAAGGCCCCTCCTTTGTGGAGAGGAATAACCATTGCTGTGGGCACATAGCCTGTGAAGAGGCTGAGGTTGAACAGCGTGTTTAGGTGGGGGGTCAGTTTGTTCTGTAGTTCATGCAAGATGCAGCCTGGGACACCATCTGGTCCCATTGATGCTGTGTTTCTGGCTTTTGAAAGGGCTGTTTTCACCTGTGCATCTGTGATTTTTGGGGCACTACCCTTTTCCAGTATTGTGGGCCCTTTTGGAGGTGAGAGGGGGGTGAAGTTTGCACTGAATCTATCTGTCAGGATGTTGGCAATATCAGTAGGTTCAGTATATTTTGTGCTGTTTTGCACTAGTTCAGTGCATATCTGCAAGTTGCCACTTAGATTCCTAACATAGCTAAAGAAGGCTTTGTGGTTATCTTTTGAATCCTTGGCTATTTTTCTTTCAAAGTTAGCCTTGGATGATTTCATGAGGGACCTCAGTTTCTTACTGATACTGATCAGGGATGTCTTTCCTTCTTGGGATTTTCTTTTTTTCTGAACTAGTTTCCTCCTTCTGTTGTATAGCCTGTTTATTGCAGGGGTCCACCAAACTGGTTTCCTTCTCTTAGAGGAGTGAGTCTTGGTTTTGCTAGGGATGGCACGATCCATGCATCCTTGTAGGTGCTCATAGAGTGCATTGGCAAAGGTTTCTGCTTCTTGGGCTGCATTATCCTTTAGCGTGGGGGCTGTGAAACTTACCACTTCTGTCTTAAGTAAGGTGAAGTTTGCTTTAGAAACATTTTTTACTGTAGTTTCCTTAGTTGGGGGTGGTGGTGGTGTGTGGACATCCAGAGTGATTAGTTTATGGTCTGATCTTACCAGTGATGGGTTGACCTCCGGTGTGGAACACCTGTCGCCCATGTTGGTGATGATCAGGTCCAATATGTTTTCACCTCTGGTAGGGGAGTTTACCAGCTGATCCATGGCATTTGAGTTGATGAATTCCAGGAAGCATTGGGCTTGGGAATTTGTACTCGAGTAGTTTTCCCAGTGAATGGTAGGGTAATTGAAATCGCCCAATATCAGGGTGTTTGGTAGGACCTTCATGTTTTCCAGTGTCTCTAGAAAGGTGGAGTGGTGGTCCTGGATCATGGAGGGTGATTTGTAGCATGCCACAATTTGAATTGCAGATTTGCCTGTTGTTAGTTGCACATGGATGATCTCAGAGGTATCATGCTGCGCCACTAACCTGGAGGTGTAGGTATCCTTGATGAATATGGATGCACCCCCTCCTTTTGTGTTTAGGTCCGTGTTCTGTGGCTGAAATGTGTGGCATTAGTTGTAGCCCCGTAGTGCTGGGGTGCTCTCTGGAGCCTTGAACCAGGTTTCAGTTACTGCACAGATGTCAACATTCTCCATACTGAGGAGTGCTTTGAGTGTGTGCATTTTGAGATTTAAACTCCTGGCATTGAGTAGCATAACCCTCAGTTTTTTGTTAAGTGTGCTGTTTACAGAGGTGGGTTTGACTTTTGAGCCTTGCCTAAAAAAGGCACTATGGGGGTAGCAAGAGCCTTGGCCAGTATTCAAAAGCCTAGGAATGACAGGTGCAAGCCATCTCTTGCAAAGCAACGCGGCTTGTCGAGCATGTCGTCCCAGGCTGACATACACTGGATCTCCATTGAATGACACCAGAAGCTTAGACAATTGTTGAAATTGATTATTTTTTCTTTATACTGAGGTATCATTCTTGGTGAGGGCAGGATGCTACTCAGGGTCAGGGTCATACAAGCCTGGGCTACATGATCAGAGAGCTCTTCCATGTCTCTTTTCATGTAGACAAGGGAGGTACGTCTCAGATCATTCACACCAACATGAACAATGACAGAGTCATATTTGTACTTGTTCTGGAGTGACCTGATTGCTTGTGTTATGTAGTGGATTCTGGCTCCCGTCAGGCAGCTAACAGTAACCTTCTGCTTGTCCAGCCTAGTGAGTGGGACGTCAGTGTGCCTGACTATAGAGTCATCTATTACTAGTGTGTGTTAGGTATGTTATTTCACCTTAAGGGCTGTGATTGTGTGGCACACTTATTTTGTGTTTTATGTGTTGTCTGGTTTGTGACGGGAAGTGCAGGTTGTTTGGGTGTCTGCTTTGGAGGTCTCTGATGCTTTTGCAGGTTTTTATTTAGAGCCTCCTAGTATGATATTTTTGTATTTACGTGTATTTTTTGCCAGTGCTGTTTTAGTAGGTCTGTGTGCAGCTGGAGTTGTGGTGCAAGTGTTAACCTTCTCCTCTTGACTGTCTGTTCCAGTCTTGGGTGGAGACAGCTTAGCTTCCAATTTGGCTGTATAATTGCATCTCTCACATATGTTAGTGTTTTGTTGTAGGGGGAGAGGGTTGTCTGTATACACGAGGCAGTTGTAACATTGCCTCAGGATACCCAGATTCACCAGCTGGACTGGAGAGTACACCTGAAGTTGCCCTTTGGTCATGCCTGAATAGTAGGGGAGCTGCTTAGTTGCTTGGTTGGTGAGGGGTGAATAAAGAGCCTTGCCCTGCTGGGCAATCAGTGTCAGGGTATATTAGTGCTTGCTATGAGGTCTGAGCAAGTTCTTCTCAGCTGTAAGATGCTTTTTGAGTGCTTAGGTTGAGAGTTAGACTAGTTTCAATGGAAAAAGTAAAGAGGAGACTTAGTGGAGCCGTAGTGTAGGTAGAGTGAATCACTGTAGCTTGTGTATAGTGAACTTTGAAGGTGTTTTTCACTCTAAATCAGCCACACAGAGTATACACAGAGTTCAGATCACAATTGTTTTATTTCTTTTGTTAGCTTAGTTAGTCAGGGTGAGCATGTCAGCAGAGGAGTATGGAAAGCTGACAAGGAGCCAGCTGGCAGAGATGTGCCAGACTAGGGGACTGGTGCATGGAAACCTGACTAAGACAGACCTGATTGCAGCCTTGGTTACAGCTGCATCAGAAAACAGCAACCAGGAGGACAATCAGACTGGCAATGGAGATATAATACCCTTGGAGAATGGGCAGCTCAACCTTTCTGCAGAGGACTTAAAAATCCATCTGGAGCTAAAGAAACTTGAGTTGGAGGCCAGGTGTGTGGAAATAGAAGCAACTGAGAGACTGTGGCGTCTAGAGAGTAAGGACAATGAGAGACTGCAAAATTTTTTGACTGAGGAGAATGAGAAACTGCTATGCCTAGAAGCTGAGGAAAAAGAGAGGCAGAAGCAGCATGAGAAGGAGATGCTGACTCTTCACCAGAGTCATGGAGGTAATGGGGAAGGGAGTAACTATACCCCAGAAGCACAACAGGTCAGTAAATTTCTTCCGCAATTTAAAGAGGTGGATAATTTTGATAGTTTCATTCATATGTTTGAGAGGGTATGCAAACAGTATAGTGTTGACCAAAGGCTCTGGATATGGTTCCTGACCCCCCTTACTCCATGGTAAAGCTGCAACTGTTTTGTCAAAAATTTCTGATGTTGCGTGTTTTGATTATACTGCTGTTAAAAAGCATTTGTTAGAATTCTTTAAGCTAGCACCTGAAATGTATATGAAAAAATTTTGTAATCATAGACACAAGGCAGATGAAAGTGTGTGTGAATATGTTGCTGAACTGTGCCCTTATTTCCATAGGTGGGTGAGTGGATGTCAGGTCACCACTTTTGAAGGGCTGGCAGACGTTTTGGTAAGGGAACAAGCACTTAGCACTTTGCCTGAGGACATGAGGATCTGGTTAGCTGATAGAAAATGTGCTACTTCAGATGAGTTGGGGAAGAAGGGAGACCTATATCTGGCAAGCAGGGCAGCCCTGCACAGAAAAAGGACCTCCAGTACTGCTCATGGGTCTAAAGGAACCCATGGTGGGCAGCACAGACTGCCCCAACAGAATCTGCCAGTAGCAGGGGAAGCAACTAGTCCAGGTACATGTCCAGGAGCTAGGGTTAAATGTTTTGAATGCAACCAGTGGGGCCGTGTAGCATACAGATGTTCATGGAGGCAAGGTGGGGAACAAAAGGTGAGGGAGCCAGTAAGTGGGAAAGACAAAATGCCAATAGTATGTTGTCTTGGGACAAAAAAGGGTACTAAACCACCAACAGAGGTTATATCCTACTGTAGTGAATGGCAAAGAGGCCATTGCCAAGAGAGACACAGGCTCTGATATAACCATTGTAAAGCCTGCAATAGTAACAGAGGAGCACTACTTGCCTGGGCAGTCTACTCCAGTCAGGGGCTTTAGGAGGGATCCCATTCCAAATACCTTTGGCTAGGGTTCACCTTGACTGGGAGAGTGGAAAAGGAAGCCAGAAAGTAAGTGTGTTTGAAGATATACCTGCAGTTGTCCTGATAGGAAATGATTTTGATAGTGCAGTACCCTGTGCTTGTGCAGTTACATGCAGTCAGGCTTGGAGACAAGCAGGTAAGTCTGGTACCCTGGGGAGACCCAGACAGACTGCATACTCGCAGCCAGGACTGGTGAGGTGGTTACTTCAGGGAGAGAGCTACTCTGTAGCAGTGAGACTGAATGTGAGCCACAGCTGCTTGTGGGTACTGATGGTCCCTTGGACAGAGTGACTGCAGAGGTAAGGATGAGTAGTAATACCCAGGCTGACAGTGAGGCACCACTGTCAGAGGATGCCAGACTTCCTGTGGAAGGGGAGCTGGGAAGGGTTACAAGGAGACAGCTGAGACAGGCTCAGCTCTCAGACCTTACATTGCAAGGCCTGAGGCAGGTAGCTAGGGAGGCACCTGATTCTCAAGTAAAGGGGGAATCTGTATACTGGGAAGAAGGGTTGCTATACAGAGAGTGGACTCCTGAGGGAGGGCTAGAAGGTGAGAGAGTGCAGAAGTTGTTAGTGCCTAAAGCCTACCATCTGGTGCTTCTAGACATAGCCCATGATATTCCCTTTGCAGTTCATATGGGCATAAAACATACAAAGAGGCATATTATGCAGAACTTCTATTGGCCTCAAAATTCCAGAGATGTAACAGGATACTGCAGGACCTGTGAGGAGTGCCAAAAGGTAGGCAAGGCAGGAGACAAGGTGAGAGCTCCTTTGATGCCTTTGCCTGTAATTGAGGAGCTATTTCAGAGGGTAGCTATAGATATTGTGGGTTCTCTGACTACCCCAAGTTCCACAGGAAAAAAGTATATCCTAGTGGTAGTGGATTATGTTACATGATACCCTGAGGCAGTGGCTTTGTCCTCCATTTAGACAGAGAAGGTAGCAAATGCATTGTTAGAGATTTTCAGCAGGATAAGTTTCCCAAAAGAAATACTGACTGACAGAGATGCCAATTTCATGTCAAACCTGCTGACTTGTCTGTGGAAGTCCTGTGGGGTGAAAAACATGAAGACCACCCCCTACCATCCACAGACTAATGGTCTTGTCCAGAGGTTAAACTCTGCAATAAAGTCTATGCTATGGGCATTTGCAGATCAGTTTAAGAGGGAGTGGGACAAATATTTGCCCCATCTGTTGTTTGCTTACAGAGATGTTCCCCAGGAATCCACAGGTTTTTCACCTTTTGAGTTGCTGTATGGGCATAGGGTGAGGGGACCTCTAGATTTAATTTGAGATGAGTGGGAAGGTGAGTGCAAGTCTCACAAGGAGTCTGTTGTGCCATACATCCTAAACCTCAGGACAAGGATCAGGGAACTCATGGGCTTGGCCCAGGAGAACTTGGCAGAAGCCCAACAACAGAAAAAGGTGTAGCATGACAGGAATGCTCAAGCTAGAGAGTATGCTGTGGGGCAGCAGGTAATGGTTCTCATTCCTGTCAGACACAACAAGCTGCAAGCAGCTTGGAAGGGACCCTGCAAGGTGGTAAGAAAGTTAAGTGATGTTAATTACATGGTGGAACAGCCAGGCAGAAAGTAGGGGCACAAATTGTACCATGTTAACATGATGAAACCTTACCATGATAGGGAAGCCTTTGTGCTGAGCATTTGCAGTGGATTGCAGGAGGGGTCTGAGGGAGATGTGGGGACTGATCTCCTCAGTGAGGCTCAGACTGACACATCAATGAAAGGGGTAGCAATGTCCCAGCAGCTATCTCCTGCCCAGGTTCAACAAGTCCGAGCAGTGTTACAGGAATTTGGAGACATGTTCACTGGGAAAACAGGGTGCACCCACCTGGTGCAGCACCAGGTGGATACAGGACCCCAAAGGCCTATTAGGCAGGCCCCTTATAGAGTGCCTGAGAGTGTCAAACAGACTCTGAGGGAGGAGGTACCAGAGATGTTGGAACTAGGGGTAATTCAAGAGTTCAACAGTCCCTGCCCCCCCCCCCAGTGGTGCTGGTGCCAAAGAAAGTTGGCAGCACCAGGTTCTGTGTAAAATACATAAAATTTGTCACACAGAGTCAGATGCTTACCCCATGCCTAGGACAGATGAGGCCCTAGAGCAGCTGGGTGTGGCTAAGTATCTTACAACCATTGATCTTACTAAGGGTTACTGGCAGGTGCCCTTGACTCCTAGTGTAAGAGAGAAGTCAGCCTTTGTGACTCCTTTTGGCTTGTATGAGTTCACAAAGATTCCCTTTGGGATGAAGAATGCCCCAGTGACTTTTCAGAGGCTGGTAGATTGTATCCTAGCAGGAGCAGGAGGGTTTGCCCTTGCTTACCTAGATGATATTGCCATCTACAGCCATTTCTGGCCAGAGCACCTTCAGCATGCCAGGGAGGTGCTGGGCAGACTACAGAGGACAGGGTTGACCATTACGCAGATCAAATGTCAGATGTGTATGGCAGAGTTCTTCTACCTAGGACATAGAATGGGGGGTGGTAAGATAAGGCCATATCCTGCCAAACTGGAAGCCATTCAGGCATGGCCTGCACCTGTTAGCAAAAAGCAGGTGAGGGCATTTTTAGGGACAGCAGGGTACTACAGTAAGTTCATCCCCGGTTACAGTACCATAACTGCTCCCCTCACAGACCTGACAAGGAAGAACAGGCCAGATAAGGTAGTGTGGACCCCAGCATGTGAGCAGGCATTCCAGAAGCTTAAAGAAGCTTTGGGAGGACCCCCTGTATTAGGCAGTCCAGTTTACAGCAAATAATTTGTTGGGCAGGTGGATGCTTCGAACCATAGGGTGAGGGTTGTACTTAGCCATATTTCTTCAGAGGGAGAAGAGCACCCAGTGGTTTACCTCAGTCATAGGCTCCAACCCAGTGAGGAATGCTATGCAGCTGCAGAAAAGGAATGTCTAGCTATAGTGTGGGCACTGCAGAAACTTCAGTCTTATCTGTATGGAAGGAAATTCACTGTTATGACAGCTCACAACCTCCTAACATGGTTAAACAGAGCCAGCCAGCAAAATACCAATTTGCTAAGATGGAGCCTGGGGTTGCAAGCATATATGTCAGTGCAGCACCACAGTGGGGTTAGCAATGCCAATGCAGATGGGCTCTTAAGACAGGGGATGGGGTAAGGTACACTCAGATAGACCTAACCCTCTCAAGCAGCATTTCTCAAAGGTCACTTGAAAAACTAGCTTGAGTTCTCTGGGGGGGGGGGAGGCTGACAGCCTAGCCAGATAGAATTAAACTACAGGCTTGTTGTCTTAAATGTAAAGAAATAGTGTTACATGTGAAACTGAGAAAAAATGTGACAACAGCGCACTCTACTGACCAAAGTAAAACATGTGGTGGCCCTTTCATGTAGACAGTGGTGCCAAAGAGTCTAGATGAAGAAATTCTTGCTATTGTTTTTAACCAAGAGTTAAATTGCTAGATTGCTAGATTTAAACATGCAAATGTATTTTTATTGCTCTGTTTCCTGACCAGCCTGCAAGATAACAAAAGGAGATGTTAAGAATATAAATGCAGTTTCTGTTAGCCTGGGAAGTGTGAAGAATAATGTAATGTGTAGCCTGGGAACCCCAGGGAAGTGTGAAAAATGATGTAATGTGAATTAGAACTGCAATTTCAATTTAAACAGAGAGAACCAAAGAGGAATAAGCATTTTTGCTGTGACCATCCAACTCACAGCACTGTCTTGCTCATATGTAAGTTATCATAGACTTGTAAACTAACATAAAAGGCACAGTAGCGATGCAGGCAGTGAACACAGCAAACTTCTGTTTGTATCACAATAAATCCGAATTTTAAAGTTCATGAAGCAGCGTTTTTTTCAGTTTTGTTTCCTGCATTTTGGTTAGTGCTGTGTTCACTGCCTGCATCGCTACTGTGCATTTTATGTTAGATTATGTGCTTGGACTGAGTTTTGCACAGGTAGCGTTAGTCCTGTGGGGAGTGATATTTCTTGGACTTATCTTAGACTTGTGTTTTCTCTTAGAAATAGTTAGACACTACAAAGATTAGACTGAGTGTTTTTTTGCGATGTCAGAACTGTACTTCTGAATTATTTTACGTATGTCTCTGTGATCTCTGAATTCTTGGCTAGCACTTTGTAGTAAGAAGTATTGTCTTGTGTTTTTATTATGTATTATTAAATATTTTAAAACCTTTCAACTGTGGCTGTTTTTTGTAGAAATAACTTAAGTTCTAGAGTACATTGCATATTTATAGTGATTACTATACAAGTCACTCCAAATAAGCCTTGACTGTTTAGTCACACTTGCCAATTGGATAATAATATTGCACAGTAATAATTGGACACCGTTTTAAGGGCCTTTGAGTAGCTGATAATTATTAGTGGGTGGTGACAGGGTACTACCTTATAGTCTAGGAAAAGGGAGCACAGCTGGAGAACCTGTGCCAACTTTCCCCAGGAGTGTCTATGTAGTTGTATAAACTCTTCTCAAAGTGTGTGAGTGTGTGTGTGTCAGCTACTTGGGCAGGGACATGAAGCACTGGTTGGACAGAGAGGGTGCTAGAGATTTTAGCTTGCCCACTAGGCTGAGATCTGGACCCTATAGCTGTGCCAGTGGGGAGTCTTATTGGAGACATGGAGATCAAGGGAGCGACCAGCCCCAGACTGACTGTGATCTCTGTGTGCTCATAAAGGAAATTGCACTTTACTGTGTGTATTTGTTATCCTTTCTTTCATATATGAGATGCCCTCTCTGGTGTTAGTGGTGAGGACTGAGGCTCCTTGATTGCTGGGCCAGGGCACGGGCATCACACTTATATTACTGACCTGAGAAATAAAGCTAAGACATGTATGTTTGGTGACTTGAAAGATGAGTTAATAAAGGACAGGCTTGTGTGCGGTATTAATAATGCTGCTGTGAGAAAGATTTTGCTTCATGACATTGATTTAATGCTGCGCAAAGCTATTGAGATTTGTAAAATTCATGGAGTTACAGAAAAGTACAAAAATATGCTTGCAAGTGATAAGACCGTGGTTTCAGCAGGATCTAGAGCAAATGTAGCAGCATGCAACATTTGGCAGGCAGAAACAGGCCTAAGCACGTGGCAGTTGTAGGGTAGGTAGGGTTACCATCTGTCCCACTTTGCAAGGGACAGTCCCTCTTTGGACAGTTGTGTCCTGTGAAAAAATTAAAAGAATGGCAAATGTCCTGAGATTTTAGGACAAAAATATTTTAAGTTTTCTTTAATAGTTGCATAAAACAGTTATTTTTTAACTAAAACACTTAAATGTTATATGAAATAGCATAAGCAACTCAATTGCTCCAAGAATAAGCTTTTATTTTGCAAAAGGGTGAAGTTCTATCATTTGTACTGGTCATGGGTATGTTTAGTCCTGCAAAATCTGACATTTCTACAAAAAATATCCCACTTTGGGTATTTGAAAAGGTGGCAACCGTACCTGTAGGTGTGACAAGGAAAACCTGCAATCTTCCAGCAAGTTCTAAGACTAGCTCAGTTAAAGGAGCATACACAGTGCCGTACAAGGGTGAATTAGCAAAACACAAGCTAAGCTTTATTGTTAACTGTCGCAATTGTGGTACCAACCATGAGTCTAAAAGAGAAACGTGCTTAGCATTTGATCAACAATACCATAAATATAAGAAATGGCACCATTTTCAAAACCTTTGCAAATCAAGTAAACCTCATACTGTTAGAAAGGATTATTTGAAAAAGCAAATTGATCAAGTTGAACTGCAATAGTCTGCATTCTATGTAGATGGTGTATCAGTGATTGGTGAAACGATGCAGTAGATCTATTGGCAAAGAATGAAGTGTTTTGTACTGTCCAGATCAATGGTAAATCTATCGAGCTCAAAGTAGACACTGGTTCAAAGTGTAATGTTATATCAGCAGACACATTTGCTAAGGTGAGAGCTGGTGAACAACTAAATTTGGCCAGTTGTGTGAAACTTGTTGCTTGTGGAGGTGAAGAAATTAAAACCAAAGGGTCAGTAGTGATTTCATGTTATGTGGCCAAGAACTGTTATAGCTTATTATTCTGTGTAGTTCAAAGACTTATGCAGTCATTATTGGGTCTCAGAGACAGTTTGGGAATGAATCTGCTTTATTTTACCAAAGAAGTTCATCAAATAAGCACATGTCCCAGTTCTAACTTCACTAACACTATTTTTTCAGAGTATACTGATGTTTTCAATGACAAGTTGGGCAAACTTTCAGTTGGGTATTCTATGAAGTTAGAACTAGAGATCTGTCCAGTAGTCAGACCTGCAAAAAAAGTTCCAATAGCTATGCAGCATAACGTCAAAGCTCAGTTGGACAAATGGTGCAGCAAGGTGTAATTTGTTCAGTTACAGAACCTGCCGAATGGGTGTTGTCCATAGTAGCAGCTCACAGAAAAGGTTCAGATGAAATCAGAATATGCATTGACCCAAGAGATTTGAATAAAGCATTGAAAAGGCTGTATCATCCCATGCATACAATCAAAGAAGTCGCAGCTCTAATACCAAATGCCACTGTTTTCCCTGTCTTAGATGCAAAAAGTTCATTTTGGCAAGTGATGCTTGATCGCAAATCTTACTGACTACATTCAGTACCCGATTTGGAAGTTACAGATTTCTTAGGATGCCATTTGGAATAAATTCTGCAAGTGAAGTCTTCTAGCATACAATGGAGCAAATATTTTCAGGTTATCCTTGTGCCATAATAGTAGATGATTTATTGTTTGGAGGCAATGGTGAAGCAGAGCATGACAGAAATCTTAAGAGAGTTCTAGACAGAGCACGTGAAGTAAACTTATTGCTTAACCCTCTAAGTTGCAAATTTAGACTACCAGAAGTTATATATGTAGGTCATTCATTTACTAGCATTGGCTTGAGACCAGACCCATCCAAGCAAGCAGCCATTCTTGAAATCCCAGCACCAGATAATGTACAAGCTCTGCAGCATTTTCTTGGTATGGTTAACTATCTAGGCAAGTTCATACCAGACTTCAGTGAGTAGACAGTGCCTTTGAGAGAACTAACACATAAGAATGTTACATGGTCAGGGTTAGAACATCACCAGAAAGCATATGAAGACCTTAAGCAGAAAAATTGCTACTCCACCTACATTAATATACTATGATGTCAACAAACTAATAACTCTTTCCTGCGATTTTTCAAAATTCGGTCTTGGCACAGTTATTCTTCAAGAAGGTAGGCCAATAGTCTATGCATCTAGAGCACTTACCCAAACTGAAATGCAATATGCTAAGATTGAGAAAGAACTTGGTTATAGTATTTGCATGTTCCAATTTTCATGATTAGGTCTATGGTCGAGATATTCAGATTGAAACTGATCATCAGCCTCTGGTTACTACTTTAAAGAAACCTATGCATTCAGCTTCATCAAGATTGCAAATAATAATGCTTAAATTGAAAAAGTACAACTTCAAAATGGTTTATACAAAAGTCAAACTTCTTTATCTGGCTGAAACCTTATCCAGATAGCCCAGACATACAACGAAACAGCTTGATGCACAAAATTTTGACTTCAATGTCATGAAAGTACATAATTTTTCTACCACAAGACTTGATGAGCTAAGAAATCTTACAAAGACTGATCCAGTTCTGCAAAAACTCAGCCACTACATCAATGTTGGATGGCCGTCAAAGCAATCTAATGTACCACCTGAAGTACAATCCTACTTTCCGTGCAGAGATGAGATGTTGATGGAAGGTAGCATTATTTTCAAAGGTCCTAAAATTGTTGTTCCTCCTTCCTTACAACAAGAATACATCCAGATTTTGCATTGTGGTCACACAGGTTCTGAAGCTACCAAAAGAAGGGCGAGAGGACTAGTATTTTGGACTTCTCTAGCAAAAGACATTGATAGAGTACTTTCTTCTTGTTCAGTATACAATAGTACTAAACTGCATTGGAAAAAAGAACCACTTCAGTTAAGTCAAGTTCCTGAACTACCTTGGTCAACAGTCGCCACTGACATATTTGAGTGGAACAGTCAACATTACTTAGTACTGGTAGAATGTTATTCAAACTTGTTTGAGATCAATTTACTACCTAATGTAACATCCACTACTGTTATTACCAAGCTGAAATGTCATTTCTCGGCCCTTGAAAGTCCACAAAAGGTTATCTCTGGCAATGGTACCCAGTTTACCAGTCAGTTGTTTCAGAAATTTACAAAAGAATGGGACTTTGTACATGTTACTAGTAGTCCTGAGTATCCACAGTCAAATGGACTAGCTGAACGTGCAGTAAAGAGTGCAAAGCAATTACTTCAGATCAAAGTATGACAATACCGATGTCTTTTTGAATCTACTCAATCTCTGAAACATACCCCATGACAATATACTTGGCTCACCTGCTCAGAGACTTCTGTCTAGGCAAACCAGAACAACATTGCTTATCAGTTCCAATTTACAGAAGTTCAGCTATGGCAAATCAAGCAGATTTCTTCATCCATTGAAAGAAGGAGAGATAGTGAGGATTCAAATGGCAAAAGGTTTCAACTGGATTGGTTAAGCAGCAAATATATGTAAAGAGTTGAGATCCTATCTTGTGAAATCCGAGGGTGTACAGGAGAAATCACAGACATCTACTTCCTGTATCAGAACTGTTATCACAGCAATGTTCCTATGATACAGAGTCTAAATCTCAGAGTGATTCAGACAATGTTCCTGTTCCAGAACGTGTCTTCATTCCCACTACTATTTCTGATAATGTTCATAATTTAGCAGAGACAAGCCCAGTTGCAAAATCCAATTCTAATTTATATGTCACACGATTTGGTCACATTTCCAAACCCAGTGTGAGATTCAGAGTGACTTGGATGCACTTATATATATATATATATATATATATATATATATATATATATATATATAATATGTATATATGTATATATATATATATATATATATATATATATATATATATATATAGTTTTGTATAATAGCATGTCAGTCAATGTTGTCAATGTTATTTCTCAAAGAGGGAGGATGTAGAATAACATATGTGTTGTACCTTTAAGAAGCATTTCTAAGACCTGAACATGCATATATAAATAGCAGACACATGCTATCTTCAGTGCCATTTTGGAGTACAGCCAGAGTGTGAACATCTATGCATGAGACAACTAGTTTGTATATATGTATATGTCTGCGTATAATAAAGCTGTTTGAACAGAACCCACAATGTTCGTCTACTTCATCCTGACTAGATGAGTGACAATATGTAAAGATATCAAAAGACCAAATGAAAAAGATTTAAATGAGGAAGACAAAGAAAGGGTAATCAATTATGGAAAGATCATGTAGGTATGATAGTTTTCTATAAAGACTGGATGTGCTGGTGGAAAAGTTTTAAAGAAAAAATATAAAACAATGTTTTCTTGGAATGGCAAGATTTAAAAACGAAAAAGAGAAACAAATATATAAAGAATTAAGTCATGAAGTGTTTAAATAAGTTTTAAGAAACAAGAGAATTTTCTGAGAGACAGAGGAATTATATGAAATGAACCAAAAGAAAATTAAAAATGCTGATTAAACACAGATATTTTAAAATGAAAAAAGAAGAGATTGTACCATATTTGAACAAGATAGTAAAAGCAAATAAAAGAATAATAAGAGAAATAAGAAAGGAGAAAATGCTAAAACACAACAAGAAATAATGGAAGTAATAAAAGAATATACAGACAAGACATTTAGAAAGAATGTAAGAGAAGAAAAACAAAGGTGGAGATTTAAAAAATTAACTAAAGAGGACAACAAAGTGTTAGAAAAAAATAACCATGGAAAAAATGAATGATGCGTTAAAGGAAGTAAATTTAGAATTAGGCACATGATTGGATGGAATTGACTACTATATGCATAAATGTACTTTACTTACATGAACAGCCACATCACCGACTTTCACTTTGCTGAGATGACAGGAATGAAAAAACAGAAGTCTGACATCCAGAATACTGTCTTTCCACTCAAGGTAAGTAACCACTTGGCCATCCTTTTGAACTTTTCCCCTTAGCTCCATGGTAGTGCAATCTCAGAGTTCATATATTTAGTTGGGGGGTGGGTCTAATTTTGTTTTTTTGTCTTTTTTGTTCTTTTTTGGGGGGGGGTGGCTAAGTGGTTACTTATCTTGTGTAGAAAGTCAGTGTCCGAGATGTCAGTATTCTGGTTTTTCGTTCCTGTCATCTCTGCAAAGTGAAAGTCATTGATGTGGCTGCTCGGGTAAGTAAAGTAGACCCATGTATGAAGATATGAAAGATTGGCAGAAGAAGCATTTTGTGGAAGTAAGGAGTAGGAGAAAATGAAATGTATGTTGGAGCTGTGAAATTTATATCAAAGAAAGGAGAAACAGATATAAGAAAATAGAGACTGATAGTGTTAAATAACACAGCCTATAAGATATTTATGACAATAGCAGAGAAAAGATTAGAAAATAAAGCAAATAAAATACTTGAAGAAACAATATTTGGCAAATGGGGAAGAAAGTCAAGAATGTATTATGATAATGAGAGAAGTTGTAGATGAGATAATATATATATAAAGGCTGAAGTTAAAGATGTCAGATGATTTGATAAGCTGCAGCATGAAGCAATATGGGATATATTGAATGATTATCATATAAGTGATAAAATAATAAAAAAGTTTGTTTTGGTGTATGAGAATAATAAAATGACAATAGTGGTAAATGGATGGATAAGTCAAGAAATACATATAAGAAGCAGTATAAGGCAGGGATATCAAGCAAGTACTATTTTATTTGCTTTGACTATAAATGCAGTGGTTAGTGAGATAAACAGAGCCTTAAAAGTAGCAGAACATAGGTCAAGAGAAGGAATTATACTACCAGTGATATTTGTTTATGCAGATAATGTACTTGTAATGACTAAGAATAAAGAATGGATGGAAGAAGGCATTAAGCAACTTAATCAATATTTAAAGGTTATTGGTATGTACTTAAATAAGGACAAAAGTAAAGGTATAGGAACAATAGATAAAACAGGATTTATTCAGTTTAATAAAGAAGTAATACATATATTAGGTATAAAATGGGGTCTATATTAGCTCATCGCAATCCCATTGCAATGAACACTGGATCATTGACCCTAAATCAGCAAAAATCGTTTCAGTGATTTGCTGAATTTGCATAGGGCTTGCCCTCGCAATTTGATGGATTTGGAGTGTTTTTGCAAGGAAGAGTGGGGAAATATTTCCAAGTCAAGATGTGCCGTGCTGATATACTCCTACTTAAGAAGACTGAATGTTGTAATTAAATCAAAAGATGCTTCAATAAAGTATTAGTTTAATGGTGTGCACACTTATGCAACCAGCTTATTGCTCATTTTTTATTTTGGATATTTTTCCCCTTACAGATTTGTTTGTTTTTCAATTGAATTGTACAGGTTATAGGTCACATTAAAGGTGGGAACAGTTTTGAAATGATTTATTGTGGTATCTTTTTTATATAATAAAACCTGGCATTTTAACAGGGGTGTGTACACTTTTTATATCAACTGTAAGCAGACAGTAAAGTAAAAAATGTAAAAAAAGATGTTTATGGTTTGTGTTTAGGTCCAGTAAGTTGTCACCTAACAGATCTGGAAAGTATATCTACAGATGTTTCATAGCATTTCTCAAACAACTGTTACAAAGTTATGCTATTCAGAGTTCACACTGCTTTTTTCCCATTTAGATCAAGCCTTGTATTGTATTTTTTAAGTAAATGATACCTCTCCAGTGTTTAGTGACCTTCTAAAGGATAATAGAAATCAGTGAGTTCAGATGATAGATTTTTTCATATCTTTATTCAACACACCATCTAGCCAACAGCCTTTCTGGATTTCAGATTATTAATATACACAAAAATCTTTTCTTTAGCAAAGCTAGTTAGGATTTCAGACTTGGAAAACATGGTTACAGAAAAATGATCCTGTAGAATAACCAAAGAAAACAGCTAAAATGGAAAACAGGACTTGGATACTGAGTTTAGTCTAAATATGATATACAAGAAATGCAGATTTACCAAGTTCTATAGTATACTGTCTCTTATCTTTATACATGTTATTTTTTTTCCTATTTTGCTTGTCCTGATTAGAAATAAAGCAATATTGTTTTATTTTTAACAGTGGTAGTTAGTGATAAACTATAATTTAATGATGCACTGAGGTCTGAATGTCATTAAATGGGTTATATTTCACCTAAAGTAAAATAAAACTTGAGTTATCACTTGTACAGCTAATTTGCATATCAACATGCTGCAACTAATTGTGATCTAGGCAGAAAGCTATGATTGTAGTGGCAATTACATCACAGTAGAGAAACATTTGTCTGTTAAGTAGTGATGGGGAGACAGAATATGAGCCAATTTGGACAAGCTAATAATATGCAACAGAAATCATGTTTTCCAAGGAAGAAATGTGCTGCCTTTCAAAGCAAGATAATATTATTCTCCCCACTAGTGGCAAGATATACATGGATCCTTGGATTAATAAACAAACATTTTACACAATTATACAAAACTTTATATGGTGATAAATGTATGTACAATGTACCAGCACACTTCATAATTCATAAAACTGCCTAAGTATGCTTCAGTATCTGTATACACCACTGCATGCGTAAACAGACCAGGTAAAAAGTATACATGTAAATGCAGCCAGCAGCTAAGCATATCTTTCTCAAGTGTAAATCTCAGAATGAAGTATACAAAGGAAGTTCAAATCTATGAGGATACAACCATGGAACTACCACTCTTCCCATACAGTAAAGCATTCGATGATCCCAAACCACTGATGTGCAGCTCAGCACAGCATAGCAAAACTACATACTTAGCTTAAAAACAAAGATAACATGAAGAAAAACAACGTAACTTTATATAAATGGTTGTAAAGGAACATCCCATACTCAACTACAGTGCAAACAAACTGCACAATCACACCCCAGCCGGTGTTCAATACAATGGCATCAACAATCCCTTGCCAATGGCATATCAGCTAACCTTAGCTACTATCTGGTGCTTCTGGTGCTTTCTTTGTAAAATTATGAATAATTATAGTTTTCTACTGACATTAGCAACATTAATGGCATTTTTAAGAATAATCCCAAGCCATATCTATAGAATAAATGCAAATATGGCTGTACAATCCTGCTACTTCTCTTACTGTCAGTGACAAGTAAAATTGATGACAGGGTGGAAAAGAGGTGCAGAGCCAAAAAAAAAAAAAGGAGAAAAGTCTGGATCCTTTGCATGAAGTAGTAGTAGGCTTCACATATACCAGTTCAGCACAGTCTGTTATGTTTGCAGCCAAATCCATAATCTTGCCTAATGTTACCAACTTCTACTATAGGTGGAAATATTGTAATGGTGTAGAGTTAAATATTAGAGGAAATCAAATTTATGAATTATGCTGTTGTCCATATTATGTATACAAAAAGGTCAAATGTATTGTACCCCACTGAGTATTTATGATCACATCGGCACGTGTCACAAATCATAAGTTGAGTGTAAAGCTTAAGACTCAGGTGTTTTACCAGTCCAAGTAAGCAAGATTTTAAATTTGCATTAAAAAAAAATCTTGGCATTCTAAAAATGTAAATTTAAAAAAAGGAGCCATATTAAATTTGGTGGCCTTTGGAGAGTGATAAAGGCTACTGGAGACAGCATGTTGCTGTCAGTTAAGGAGATACCTGTATGTACTCAATCACATAGGAAGGATATTGGACAAGATTCAGAAATAGGCCAGCTATAATCCATAAGGCACCCCTTTCTTGTTGTGCTTTTAAATTTGGAGGCATATGAGCTGCCTGTCCCTAATGCTTTCTGGTCTTGGAATCGCCTACCACTCTCATATTCTCTATACACAGCTGTAGAAGGTCCTCCCAGTCTTATCTTCTCTGCTTATCTTACTGGGCAGTGGCATATAAAACTGGGAAGCCCTCCCCTTAAACTTTTAGCATACTTTGAAACTTCCTTAAAGAATGTGTGTGTGTGTGTGTGTGTGTGTGTGTGTGTGTGTGTGTGTGTGTGTGTGTGTGTGTATGTGTGTGTGTTCCTCGTTGCTGGCTTATCTGCCTTTGAATCACCTTGTAATTACTTGTAGCTAGGTTGTTAGGTTTGTGTCTGGTACCTATTTACTTTTGGCTAACTTAAGTATGTTTCTTATATTAAGAAGGCCTGGACTGCAATTCTAGTCAAAGGAGAAAGGTAGCCTGTAGTGTCTAAACTGGAATAGACAGAGGAATGCGTATGTGATAATTATCTGTTGTAGCTAGTTGTTTCATTTGTTTCTGATAGCTTTTCATTTTGCCTAACTAAAGTGTGATTTTCCATTAACGATACTGGGACTGCAATTCTAGAGTCAGTAGAAAGATGGCCTGGCCTGTCTGAGTTGAGAAACACACAGAGATCCATTTGTCGTAGTTAATTATTTGATTTGTTTCTGATACCTTTTCATTTTTGGCTAACTATAGTATATTTTATATTAAAAAGACTGGGACTGCACTTCTAGTGGCAGTAGAAAGGTAGCCTGGACTGTCTAATATGGAAAACAGATGATGGGCTTAAAGCAACAATTTCCTGTTGTAGTCAATTGGTACCTTTTCCCTTTTGGCTAAATAAAGTGTGTTTTATATCAAGAAGACTGGGACTGCAATTCCACTGACAGTATAAAAGTGTCCTGGTCTGGCTGAGTTGGGAAACACACAGGGATGCTTAAAATGAGATTGTTTTCATCAGGCAGAAGGCTTTTTAGGGACATAGTTTTTTTAGTATTAATCTGCACTTGAACACTACTTTTGCTATGCTTTTGTGTTAAGAAATTCCAGGATAATCCATATTGTGGTAGAGGGTGATTACCTGGTCTATCTGAGTTGGAAAGCATTTCAGGGAGCTTGTAGTGTAGTCATTTATTGGTTAGAAGACACCGCAGTTAATAATATTATGTATGTACTCACCACATGTACCAATATAATTCTATCATAGTCCATGTGGGTGTAAATGACCTGAAATCTACCTCACTGGCCTATATGAAAAGAGACATTAAGGATCTCTCTGAACGTGTGTCAAAGACAGGTATGTGCCTTGCACTGAGCAGCATTCTAACTTCACCATGATGCCACAGTATGAATATGAAATTATTTGTTTTAATAATTGGCTAAGTTTCTGGTGGCTCTCCAGGGGATATGATATCAATCAGCATGGAAGGATATGGTTAACAGACCACATTGCTTTGCTAAGACTGGTCTACACCTGTTCTCCCTGGGCTTTTGGATAGTGGCTTAAAGATCATCCACCCCCCTTAGAGTATTTTTTTGGCAATGTCAAAATGACAAAACTATCAACATACTGAAAAAAAAATCTAAGCAACCTTAAGCAGTTACTGCTCAATGCTAGAACCCTAAATAAGAAACTCCATACCCTGCAAATTCTCTTCATTATGGAGAAGGTAGACATCTGTGCTGTTACCAAGACTTGGTTGAAAGCTGCAGAAAGTACTCTAGCAGTGCAAGGCTACAGTGCCTTCCACACATTTAGGCCAACAGCAGCACAGACAGGGGCTAAAGTTGGAGGTGTCTTGATTTATATTAACTACAAATAGAACTCCAGCTTGGTTAAACAGGATGATGCCCTGGAGTTCGCACATGCCCAAGTATTCACAGTCAAGCTTCCATACCTCCTGGACAGCTACAGGTCACCCTCAATGAGCCACAAAGCTCACAACTCTTACCTAGACCTACCAGAGTCACTCACCATCCAGCTAAATACTCTATTCATGGGAGACGTTAGCCACTACACTATAGACTGGGAAATGTATGTTGCCTCTAAATCACAGGCATAATGTTTTCTGGCTTTTAACAGCACTAACACTCTGGACCAGAGAGTGTGCACTGCAATCAGAGGGTCAAACATACTGGACCTAGTACTGTCTAATGTGGGAAAACATTTTACCCTCTTCTATATCACATCCTCATTAATGAGCTTGGCCCACAAAGCTGTTTCCTTTAAAATAAAAAATCAACCTGGAAAACTGAACAAAATCCATAACAGTTAGAAACTATTCAAAAGCAAGTTACATCTCATTAACTGATAGTTTTTCAAAATGAATAGCTCCCCAGACACTGAGAACCCAGCTACTGATGCAGAATTATTCAAAGAAACCTTGCACAAACATGCAAATGGCTGCATTGAGGCTGTGATATTTACCAGCTCAAATCTAACACCAAAAATAAACACTAGTGGTGGAATCCTTACCTTAACAGGGTATATCAAAAAAGACAACAAAAGTCATGGCCAAAATCAGAATGACCAACTCTTGTAGAGACACACGCTCTCTGGTTCAACTAAAAAAGAAACTAATAAGTCTAATAAAGTCCAACAAGGCCAATTACAAAATCAGGCTAGACTCTCATGCTAAGGACAATCACAAGGCCTTCCTCAGCTATGTCAAGAGCCTTAAAGGTAACACTCAGCAGTGTGCTGAACTGGTTGTAAATGTCACAATTTTCACTGACCAGGGTGACATAGCACATCTACTGGTTGATAAATGTAGCTTTAAATTCACCCCCCCAATCTCCCCACTACCTCCTGTGAAATTCCTTCTAGCATATCCCCCCAGCTATCAACAGGGAGCAGGTCATGGCAGTGCTCACTAAGGGCAAAAAACACTGCTTTAATAGGACCCAAAATATCTGATTACCACCTAAATAGCCTAAAACAAGACCTAGCAGAACCACTTGAGCCACTCTAAAATTAAAGCCTCTGAACAGGTTAAATGCCAAGTGAACAGAGGGCAGCAATAGTCATCTTTCTTCCTTCATACGGGTGGACCATCAACTGACCCCAGGAACTAAAGACCCATCAGTCTAACAAGTCTAACATGCAAAGCTATGGAAAAAAAATATCATGGAAATAATCAGCCAGGACAGTGGCAATCTAGAGACACTAGACCCATCCCAGTTTGGCTTTGTTAAGGGAAGGTCTTGCCTATTTACCCTAGTAGACTTCTTCCAGAGGGTTACGATGGATGAGGTGAAAATGTTGTATACTACCTACCTTGACCTGGCTAAGACATTTGATACAATATCCCATTCAGGTATTATTGACAGACTCTTAGAACTTCGGTCACAGATAGGACCCAAGAAGTCAGGATAAGGGAGACCAACTCCACCAGGAAGCTGATCACCAGCTGAGTACCCCAAGACAAAGTATTTGTGAATAAACTTTGTTCAATTTAAGGTCAAAGCTGTGTGCACAGTTTGTTCAGCTATCTGCTCTACTTGTAAATCTTAAGCATTTTACACTACAGCTGCAGCTTCTGCTTGAGCTCACTGGAGGAGTTAAGGTGTGTTTTTTTTTCCTTTTGGATTGTTTGTGTACTGCAACAAACCATGGTACCACTTCATCTAAGGTCAGTCAAGTATATAGGGTCATTGTAATGTATCATCACTGCAAATAAATGCCAGTTACTGTCAATGCCTATCTGTGAAATGGACCAACATAATGTACACAGGCTTCTCAAATTGTGAGAACATTATAGCTACAGTTTGTCTATGCATTCTACCCATACGTCTCTGCAGGATGAACTAAAATTTTGCTTAAGAGGGTTAGTAGTGAATGAGTGATTCTTAGACTGGAAGTGTCCAGGGGACCCCCGACTTGGCACTTGCTGGCAGCCCCCAAAATTCTAACACCAGCCCTGACCACAGCTAATGAGTAAACATGAACATCTGGCCATGTTAATTACTGTGGTAGCCAAGTGGTTCTATGAATTGCTCACCTGTGTAAGTCAGTTATCACAGTCATTTCCCATGTAGAGCATATCACTTCTTAATTTATTTGTTAATTTGCTGACTGGATGGGTGAACTCTTCTAGTGATCCTTTTCAGTCATGGCCAAGGCTCACAGAGCAACAAGCAATTCATTTTACATAATGAGATACTTTGCAAACACAAAATAAAACAGTAAAGTATAAAATAAATAGTAAAGTACAAAATAAATAGTAACGTAAGTACATATGCAAGACAGTAAAAAGTAAACTATTGTTCCAAAACGTTCGCCATCAAAAAATACTGAAATCATTGCTAAACATAAAGACAGCAACTGACAAATGTCAAATCTTGTAGTTATTGACCATTAACCTGATAGCAGCTGCATGAAGATTTAATGAGATGCTCCTTAAGAGCTTTTTTAAAAATTTTCTCCGTTGCTTTTTTAAAGCTGTCTCGCTATGTTAAACCCATTTAACATAGCGAAACAGTTTGTAAAAAGCAACAGAGATCTTGCTTTCTCTGTTGCTTTTGCCCACAGCTCTGATGTACTGCATAGGCATATGCATGCGCAGTACATCAGAACCACCGCAGAATACCAGACAGCTGCGGAAGGGCAGCAAGGAGGCATTATACAATGCCATTATTTAAGAAAAGTAATTCTTTTTTTTCTTAAATAATGTCATTGTATAATAGCAATAACCCATGCCTGGGTATGGGTAATGCTGGATTTACCCACGGTTGGCTTTGTTTGGCCGCTCGGGCTTCGCCCTCGTGAACAAACTACACCAACTGTGGGTAAATCTAGCATAACCCACACCCAGGTGTGGGTTATTGCTATATTATACCATGACCCCCCATTAATATTCCAAAACGTGCACGCTGATTGGCCAGCGTGCATGTTGTAATCGATTATACTAATGGAAAAGGTCCGTCGCCCGGACTTTTTCCATTAGTATAAGTCTCTTTTAAAACACTGTCTTGCTATGTTAAAAGAGTTTAACATAGCGACACAGGTTTAAAAAAAGCAACAGAGATCTCCGTTGCTTTATTTAAAGCTGTCTCGCTATGTTAAACTCCTTTAACATAGCAACACAGTGTGTAAAAAGCAACGAGATCTTGCTTTCTCCATTGCTTTTTTTTTAAACCTGTCTCGCTATGTTAAATGGGTTTAACATAGCGAGACAGCTTTAAAATAAGCAATGGAGATCTCCGTTGCTTATTTTAAAGCTGTCTCGCTATGTTAAACCCATTTAACATAGCGAGACAGGTTAAAAAGCAACGGAGAAAGCAAGATCTCCATTGCTTTTTACTGTTTCGCTATGTTAAATGGGTTTAACATAGCGAGACAGCTTTAAAATAAGCGACGGGTGCTTATTTTAAAGCTGTCTCGCTATGTTAAACCCATTTAACATAGCGAAACAGTAAAAAGCAATGGAGATCTTGATTTCTCCGTTGCTTTTGGCCACAGCTCTGATGTACTGCGTAGGCATGTGCAGTACATCAGAACTGTCGCGGATACCAGCCAGCTGCGGAAGGGCAGCAAAGAGGCATTATACAATGCCATTATTTAAGAAAAGTAATTATTTCTTTTCTTAAATAATGTCATAGTATAATAGCAATAACCCACTTTTGGGTGTGGGCAATGCGGGATTTACCCATGGTTGTCTTTGTTTGGGGGTAAATCCCGCATTACCCACACCCAGGCATGGGTTATTGCTCTATTAACCACCTGACCTTGCTAAGGCTTACAAAACAGCAACAGACATTTTACACTCTTCATCTATTTTCACTCCTAGTGTATAACTGCTTAGATAACTTCAGGAATGAATCAAAATATTTATAACCACTAAATAAATTCAGTTGTGGAGCCCCCAATTCTGAATTAATCAAATAACTCTGACTATTATTATTATTATTATTGTTTCTTAAAACATTTCTCTCTCTCTTTTACTTTTCTCTAGAACATAAAGCTAGTTTACAAGTAGGTGTTCTTACTGACTGAGAGGATGAGGGCCAATTAAATCGCATAGGGTGTGATTTCTGACTCAATGCACTCCCCTCACACCCCCAAATCCTCAGCCACCCCAATTTCCCTCACTTATTTTCCCTATCCATACCCATGTCTTACTACATACCACAACCACCTGAAACACACATATTTTAATTTCAGCCCTTGCACCCAGAACAACTATTACCATTAATCATATCTAGCTATGTCTCTTTTCCAACAATAACACTTAACACTAATACATTATCTGCATACTTCTATCTTTCTCATCTTTATTTTAAAATGCAATGCATTTTCCATCTTAGCTACCTACTTTTACTACTAACACTCAATGTTAGGCCGCCAAACAATACCTGCCCTATCACTTTCTCTGTCGTGCATGGCTCACTCATTTTTCTCCCAGCTATACTTAATACTACTGGACTCTTTTCTCTATATTCTTGTCATTGTAAGTTAACCAGTTCTTACCTAACACTGCTGTACAACTACTCATCTAGGTACTCACTGACCTGCATAACTCCTGATTTCCAGTAATCCAAAGACTATTAAAAAAGAAAAATAATAACTGAATAACGCATCCTGTCAACTTTGTTAATAAAACGTCCTTTCTCATTTCAGCAACCTAACCATCCTTTACTCTAGCCATTAATAAACTGCCTCTGCCATGCCTACCACCCCTGTATTCATCCCTTCCTTCTACTTCAAAACAATCACATCCAAGGACATCTAACATCTGCTTGAACAGATTAAGCTTGATTACACCACCACCACCACCACCATTACAGGCAACCATCACCCATGGTTTATTGATCACTGCAAAGACATTATAACTCAACTGAGACACATCTGCAACTTACGTATTATACTTAGTATTATGTCTACTACCTGTAAATATGCCATTAGAATACCTCTCCCTGAGAAACTCAGTCCCTCCAAACCTTAAGATTTCTGGCCCATTTCTATCTTCCTTACCCTAAGAAAGATTCTGGAAAGCTTGCTTTACTTACAACTCATTCAAGACACCAACCAATATCACCTTCTCTCAAAAGCAACACAGACCTTGGTCTGTTCACATTACATTCACAGCTACCTAGACACTCACTGACAACATTCTTCTTGAAAAGGGGAAATGCCTAATTACTAGAGACATTTTATTGACCTCACCAGAACCTTTGATCTTGTTGATCACATGATTTTCCTTGACAGTCTTACTGAAATAGGCATTAGAGATCACGCACTGTTCTGGTTAAGAAACTACCTCTCTAACCTCCACTACTAAGTGGATTTTCACTCATCAACCTCTGTCAATCACTCTGCAAAAAGCCATCCCTCAGAGATGTATTATGTCACCTCTCCTCTTTCTATCTACATTAACAAACTGCCTGTAGACTTACTCCAGTCTCCTCTCCTGCTTTATACTGATGACATGGTCTTATTGTGCTCCAACCATTCTCTCTACTTTCCTGATCTCAAACTTCCAGCTGGTTTTCATGACCTTCTATAGTTGGTCGAGGATAAGTATTTATTACTTAACAGCTCCTCTAAAATAAAATAATAATGCTTTTTCATACTAGGCAAAAGAAAACTTGTGTCTCCAGCCCTCTAAAGATCATTATTCTTCTTAACAACGCTATTGAAAACTTCACAAAATTCAAATAACTAGGGATTTGGTTGGACCTCTTTATACGTTTACATCTCCTGCTAAACTATATACAAAAAAATCAACTCTCTCGTATGCTAGGCTAATAGGATTTGTTCTTTTCTTTCTAGACCATGTAGGAATGCCATAGGTAAAGGTACCTTAAGGTACTTACTGACTCAGCAAGAATAGAGTCTCATTATGATTGCTGCAGCCTCAAAAAGAAATGTAACTACCATTCAAACCATCACTAATGCTATATACAGATTCATCACCCTCTTCCCAAGAAATGAACATCTCTGCAAAACCACTAAATGGCTACATATGACATAACATGCTGACTTTCTACTTACCTCTCAGTGTTTAAACTTAGCTATCAAGAATGAGACCCCTCAATTAGTCTTCAAACTATTCAGACATGCACTAACAAGCAACCTTAGAAATTATAACCACTCGGGTACTCTTCTCCAACCCCCCCATACTAGGTTTCAGTGCACTGATCATGTTTTCTCACTTCTTGACACCAAGCCATTGGAATAACTTCCTTATTTTCTTAAAGATCATTCCTGTTACCTCATTTTCTGACCAGAATTGAAAGCAGATTAAAAGACTCTGGGAAAGTGCAATTATCTTTTTCTTTCTCTGGCCATACAACTCAATATCTTCATACCATACCCTACCTCCATCTACATAGCATGTTACAACTCTACTTTTCAATGTGATTCTTTCCACTTGCCAACTGTGATATCCATTCTGTAAATAATGGATGTATATGCTGTGTTTTGTCAGTTACTTCATGAATAATGTCATGTATCTTTTGTCTTTAACCTCGTCACATGTCTTATATTCACTTCTGTATGACTCATCCCTCATCCCATCTCTGATATTCACTTCTGTATGATTCATGTATAAATTACATTTTGTCTTTCACTTTATATATAATGTCATGTATCTATTGTATTTATACCCACACAATTCAAAATAAAAATAAATAAGATGCATCTTTGCCAGATGGAAATGTCCTCTAGTTCTATGCATATTTATTTAACCAGCATGTGCCATGTCTTTAAAAAGACAGTATTGAACAGATCTCTGCGGGGCATTTGGACCAACCCTGCTATTTTCAGAGTGACGGTGTTAGAGTATTACTGATAATAATTCACACAGTGCACTATCACATAATCCAGAGAATTAATGCTTATCAGTTCTCTATATATTATTTTATGTGGGTGGGAGTCAAATACCTTGGTCAAGACCAAAAATACAGTCCCACATGCTAGGCCTAGATCAATTGCTAATGTGACTTGGTCATAACACCGAATTAGGTTTCTTAGAGTGGGCTTTCTATTAATAAATCCATGCTGATATAGATCTACACTTTCTGGATTCAATTTATTCTGCATTAAGTTAACCAGACACCTTTCAAAACATTTCTTTCCATTATTAAAGTTAGTCTTGCTCATCTGTAGTTTCTAATATCTGTTCTGA
Organism: Protopterus annectens; assembly: GCF_019279795.1. NCBI lineage: Eukaryota > Metazoa > Chordata > Ceratodontiformes > Protopteridae > Protopterus > Protopterus annectens. The sequence continues at coordinate 996,383,563 of NC_056725.1, forward strand.
TTCCATTTTTGAGAATAGGAGCAATGTTAAAATGTTTTCCAGGTCACAGGGACACTTCCTATTTAGAGTAAGTTATTGAACAGAGAATGCAATATTGGGGTTATAACAGGTAACACATTTACAATCACGATAGGTGCATGTTTTTTTTTTTTTTTAATTCTGCTTATTACATTATTTAAACTTTTTTCTGATATCACTGTGTATATGCCTTCTCTAGATATATAGTGATTTAACATTATATCATCATAATTTTATCACACAGTCCTACATTAGTAAGATACCTTTTGAATTAATTTGCTGTCTCTTTTGGGTCCATAAGGCTTTCCTGTCTAATTACATTTTGAAGACCTTTAGTTACTTTATTTAACATTGTTTTATTCCTTGCTGAAGTGAATTTATTGTGGACCCTCTTCTTTTTTTTTTTAAACCTTTAGCAGTTTTTTACTATGCTATCATGGTAATCCATTGTTGTACTTACCATCTAAAGTCCATTCTATATTTGTTTTAACATAGTTTTTAATACTATATACTCAAAAGTCTGTCTCTTCATCAAATCTATTATTAAGCTAGTCACCTGCACAAGTTGCTCCCTGATCTAGTAATGATTCAGTAATCCATTGTAACATTTCTTATTTTTGATATATTCATGCGTGTGGCCTTTTATTTGAAATGTAACTGAACTGTGATCAGATTTGCGCAGTACCGAGCAAACTTATAGTATTTATCAAATTAATTGTGTAGGTTGAAATAACTTTTAATATTTTAGTTCCTCTAGAGTATCACATACCATCTAAGACCATGAAAGTAATAATATTTATAAATTCCTGAATATAAACTGAATTTGCTGTTAGAGGGTTCCAGGTAATGCTTGCATTATGGGTTTCCCGAGTTCTATGATGTTATACATATATTCTAGAAACTCACAGTGCATTACAGAGTTCCTACTTGGAGCTCAATAACTTACTGTTAATTGGGTACTGACATTAGAGTCAGAAATGTCAGTGACCACAGTTTCCAAATCTTTGTTTACTGAGAATAGTGTGAATGAGAGTGAATTATGAATTAAACATTAAAACCCTACCTCCCATCTTCTGTAGTCTCAGGCTTTCATACTTGAACCCTGTGATAGAAATTTCAGATTTTTATCCATTCTTACAACAGCTTCAAAAACTCTTGGTTTATTAAAAACATCTGTTCATTGTGTTTATTTTGCATACTCTGTGAACTGCAAATGAAACAGTTGAAAAAGATTTTAGATCTACATGTTCTATATTTTTTCCAGGAAGTATTCTTTAAAAAAAGTTTTTCCACCCAGAAACAGTAAACCATAATAAAGGGGGATGCCATCAGCTGAAAACATTCACCTGTCATTAACATTGTCCTCCCAGTATGTTAAAGTTGTCTCAAACATATGTTGAAAATGGATACCTTGGAGGTAGAGTAGTCATTCTGTCATATGATAGTAGTATTTCTCAAAGAAACCCTTAAATTTTATTTTTTTTCCAAAATATACACAATTTGCAAAATCAGTCATTGCATATGTCGGAATATCATGCAAATCATTAGTCCCAGCATATATAATAACATACTTACATTTTATCTTTCTTTTTAACAAGTACAAACCAGTTCTAGTATAGTATTAATCTTTTTTGTCCTTGTTTTAAACACTCAATGTCCTTATTGTTTGCCTAATCATATAGTCCTCTAAAATTACAATATCTGTATCTGTAACATCTTCTACACAGTTTGTTTCCAAACTGACTACTAATATGCTATTATTGGGTTTACCATGAATGCCAGAGATTTTTGATTAATAAAAGATTCACTTGTGCCCCCATAGCTTTACCTTTCAATACCTCTGGTAGAAATTTATCATTGCTCATAGCAAATCAGAATTACCTATGTTCCTCAAGCTATTTTTACTGATAGAAATAAGTATACTTTTATTTATTTCATGAATCAGTTCAATGTTTTCTTCCCTGATTTCTTATATGTGAAAAAAATAAGTTCCTTGACATTTGACAGTTTTGATTATTTTAGTTTTCTCATCTCTCTCTCTCTCTCTCTCTGTCTATCTATATATATATATCTATATATATATATATATATATATATATATATATATGTAGGCGCGCACACACACACACACACACACACACACACACACACACACACACACACACCACATAGATATACGCCTAACCCACACACACATACACACACATGCACATTTATAGTGGCCAATGAACTATCTTGATTATGAATGGTATCCACAGGAAACCTTTGCAGATGCAGGAAAGGGATCTCAGCACTTCTGCAAGACTCTTATTTTCCCTGGTATATTTTAAATGAATATTTTCACAGAAAAATGTGTGCTTAGATCTGCTAGATCTGAAGGCTTAGCCTAGGAATGGATTATGTTATACAGAGGTTGATGGAGTGTAATGGGGAGTGTTGCCATCCCCCAACATATTATACATTGTTCTTATGACTCAGTAAGTGACATGCCTGGTATTTTTTTTTTTTTTTTTACAGTGAGGCTACTTCAGATTATGTAATTCAGTTTCCTCCTTGAAGAACATGCATTTCTAAAAAGTGATTAATTAAAGTCCAGAAATGCTCTGTAGGCTTTGAAGCTATAAGGCAGAATCTTTATCCAATTTGCCATGGTGCTGCCAGTATTAAATGCTTCCCTGTTATTTATGCAAAAGAACATTTGTTTCTTCTGGTTATGCCATTTCAAATAGATATGGAGTATCACATGGCATTTACATAATGAAAATAAACATCTTGGGAAAATTAGTGCACAGAACTCAAACATGAGACTCTAAACTTTTATCAAAATGAAATAAATATTACATCAGTCAGCCATGATTAATTGCCAGTAGTTAATTGACATGTATCTGTACTTTGCCAGAAATAAGAGCCTATGGACACAATAGCCAAATAGAAGACATATTTTCAGATATTTATATCAGGAAGGCATTGAGTTAAATTGGCCTCTAATGTTATTATTGTCTCAACACTAATTGAGTGATGTTGCTATATTTAATACTTGCCAGCATGATGTAGTACTTTATATGAACATAAGTATAGTTATACACATAAAAATGTAATTAGCCATTATCAGGATAAGCCTTGGGTTGGCACTAATACATTGTGGGGGAATATGGCAAGGGCAAAGGAAAAAAAATTCCCTGCTCTTTACTATAATTGCCATGAGATCTTACACATCCAGCTGAGCTGCTATCTTCTCAGGCAGCAGAGACCTCATTGCAACACTTCTTCTGAAGAACGGAGCACTCAGGTGATTGTACTGCACTGCAATGTCAGTACTAGAAAATGAATCCAAGTCCCTGGTGTGGGAATATCATTTAATAGCCTTTTGATCTTCCAAAATCAAATGTGAGTGTGATCCCTGGAGAGCTTGTAACATGACATAATTATGTAACATTTATAATGCAAAACTGTAAATGAATTATGTGCAGATTTTCATAAAAATAGTTTAGACTGGTTTATACTTAGGTAGAATTGCATTACACCAAACATTGTCATAATTCATTTAGAGAAGGCAAGACAATAAACAGGTCTGCAAGTTTTGTCTTTTGTGATTAAAACAGTAAATAGCTGAATTCTAACCCAGGAATGGGAATGCCTGTGAAAGTACCATGGGCAAAACTTATTATAAATACATTTTAAATCTGAAATAATAAAGAAAAAAATAAAGTATTTAATTTGTTTACATGGCTGCTACAGAGGGCAGAAGGTACAAGGACATGTGCTAAAGAATACTATATATATACATATAATCTAATATAATGCAAAATATTATAGAGGAATGTATGCAGATACTGGTATTATCATCTAGGCTTACTCAGGATTAAGCATAATAACATAGCAACAAAAGATCTATCAATGCTCTCAGAATAAACCTTTACTCAGAAAGAACATGATAACCTTCCACTAAACAAAAACACTCGTCACTTTTATCTTAGACAACTGTTTTTTGTTTAATAAAAAACTTAAGCCCCTTGGGAGTCAACATTTATTTTAACTGCTGCTTTCATTTGTCATTTCTGTTACTGTATATTCCACATTGCTTATGATTTCTCATTATAGTCTTCAAATAACAAAATAGTAGAGTGATCATTAGGTCTGCCCGGGTGATTCATCATTTTAATTCAGATTCTTTTTTAATTTATTTGTTTTTACTCTTTCTAATTCACAGTACTTAGATTCTCTACTATTTTCATTGTCACGTCTTCTACACTGAGAAGAAACAGTCATTTTAGTGTCATGTATTTGCTGTTTTAGATGCTTAAAATGCAAAATGGAGACTCAGCAATACAACAACACAGCAATATATGCAAAAGCGAAATCTTCACAACACAGCTTTAAAGAACCATCACAACAGAAACTCATTCAGTAAGCACTTTCTTCTAGTGTTAGACTTCTTCAGACTGAATAGGACAAAAAAAGAATAAGCCATTTATACAATCAATTAAAACATTAATTGGCTAATAAATTAATTACTTAATCAATCATTAATTGCAAAATGCTGACATTCTATACAAATAAAAAACCCAAAATAGCAGCGAACTTCTAAAAAACATATTATAAGCATTGTGTAAAAACAATTTTGTATAAAACTTATACAAAAATGCATATGTAAAAGACAACATTATCAAATCAATGCCATGTTTAATGTTTTAATTTCCTTCTTTTTAAATATGCCTTAAACCTTTCTTTGTAATTAAGACCTGGAGGGTGACTAGCATTTAACCTTAGTATCCAACAGTATTCCTTCCAGTCCAGTTCTTCTTCTGTCTCAAGTTTATTATCACAATGTAAACCTTTATCTAATAATATAAACATTGGTGACCCTCTACATTTAGTATAACTATAATGCTTTCCCCATGCATTCGTGACATCTTCTTTTTCAGCTACATAAATATGTTTCTTCATTCTTTTGTAGAGCTCTCTTCTAGTCATACCAATATGAGGCACATTCTGAACAGATAGACAAACTGCAAACTTGCTTCTACAAATATTAACATTACATACTTGTATTTTAATATTGCTAATGCACAATTCAGTTGGACCCTTATATACCAATTTACAGAAGTCACAATTTAAGCATGTCCAAACTTTTTCTTTTCTTCTATTAATATATTTTACTTTATCTTGGAAAATGCTTTTGAGATTTTTGCCTTTCGTATTTATAAATATGAGCTCATCACCCACTACTTTCCTCACTTCTGGAAAGCTACTTAGGATCTTCCAATTTTCTTTAAATAAACTTTTTATCTGCTTTCCATCAATAGAATATGGGACAACCATCCCTAACCCATATTGCTTAGTTTCTTGCTTGTAACAGGGTCCAAGATTAATATTATACATATTTGGCCCTTGTCTATTTTCTTTAGCCTCCTTTAATCTCTAATAAGTTTTTCATGGTAACCTCTAACTATGATTTTCTTGCACAAGACCTCACTCTCATCTACAATAAATAATCACAGTCAGTCAAATCACTTACTCTTTTTAACTGCCCTTTAACAATATTATGCTTTACATATATGGGATACATACTATCATATTTAAGATATATATTATTTTGAACATTTTTCTTATTTATCTTTGTGCAAAGCTTTCTTCTTTTTTGTATACTTCTACATCTAAAAAAACAAATACTTTTATAACTGTAATTCCAAGTGAAGCTTAAATAATCACAAGCATTATTTACCTCATTCAAAAAACAAAAAAGATAATCTGAGGCACCTCTCCATATAATAAATCGACCATAATATATAACATTGCAATACTGTCTATTTCCCTTGATAAACAAATTTTCTCATGCTGTCATAAACAAATTGGCGTAGCTAGGGGCCATAGCGGCACCATAGCTACACCATTAATTTGTTGAAAAAAAGACCCATTAAAATCAAAAAAATTGTAAGATAATATCACATCCAAAATTTCTAAAATGAATGAAACTTCATGAGCATTGTAATACCTAGATTCTAATAGCTCCATTTTAATGTAATCTGCCCCAATGGTATTAGGAATCATGGTGTACAAAGACTTTATGTCCATAGTGACCAAGCAATCATTTTCTTCTACCTCTATTTCTTTAATACATCTAGCAAAATCAAATGCATCATGTATAAAAGCTCCTCCTAACGCCACTACTTTTTGTAATTTTTTATCAATATATATGGCCATAGCCTCAGTTTTGCATCCCCCGCTAGCAACAATTGGCCTCAAAGGTGGGCATTCTAAAGCTTTATGGAGTTTCGTCAGGCCAACTATTTTACTAATGGTGGGGCTATTTATTGTGAAAAAAAGCTTCTTTGTTTGTAATTCTGTTTTCACATAACCACTCTTCTATAATGGAATCAGATTATTTATTTATTTATTTTTTCTGACTCTTACTAATTCGCAGTACTTAGATTCTCTACTATTTTCATTGTCACGTCTTCTACACTGAGCAGAAACAGTCATTTTAGTGTCATGTGTTTGCTGTTTTAGGTGCTTACCCTCTCATTTAATATATTTTCATGTTTTGTAGTATTAACAGACAAATAAAAAGAAAAAACAATAAACTGTGAATAACTTACCAGCATGATTTAAACTGCAGAGATCACCACAAAAAATAATTAACAAAAAATGAATTCAGATTTTAATTTAGTTTATCAAAGCCCATCACAATGATTTATACTGGAGCTATTTTCTAAAAAAGGCCAAAGATTCATAATCTCTAATCTGGAAGTGATAGTTGATTCCATGGAAAAAGAGCCAGCCAAAGAGTCATAATCCCTAATCCGGGAGTGATAACTGATTCCATGGAAAAAAGAGCCAGATAGACAAATGGTAATCTGCCTAATAGTTCTAGTATGGGAATAGAAATAAACAGTGGTCTCTCAATGACCTCAATGAACAAATGAGGACATAAAGCTCCCACCGATCTTTTGGGGAGGGGCCCAGACTGTGGAGGGATTGATAATTAAATAATAAAAGCTTAATGACAATTCTAACAGCTAAAGTCAATAGAAGATCCCAGCACATGGCCAAAGGGCTAAAACTTGGAAGAACAACTAAAACCATGGCCATAGAATCCAGGATTCACTGCAAATGAACAATAGTTATACGTGAAAGCCCACGTATGAAGCAGTGGAGTTATCAAGGCATAGAACAAGTACTTATACAGTTGTTCCATAATCTGCAAATGGAAAAAAAAGAGATTCATGCCATGTTCTTCAGACAGACACATGATAAGCTGACAGCTACTGATATCTCATTCCTCAGTGTCAGCACATTCTCAAGAAATGTCCCCAGATCTTTACACATCTCACATGCCATTCAAAATATAACTTAATTTCTAAGCAGAATCTATTTCCCTACTTAACAGCTTCAGTTTTAATATACATTTTTTTACAAAGAAGATAAGAAGGGCTAGCTATGTAATCTGAGATGGGCAGGTGGAGGACCATACAGCCACCAAGTTGTAATACTGACTTTAATTCAACCATTTGTCATACATTCAAGGTGTAAAATCAGGTATGTCATCCTCAGAAAAGGTAAGATGCAACTGGACATCATCTGTCCAGGTCTTGAATCAGCTGAGAAGAACAGTTTGAGACAGAAGTTTTCATAAAATGGTTCAGTTTGGTGAAGCCACTTTGAGTCTGATGACTTAGCCAGGGAACTGGAGTGAATCTAAACTAAATCAGAGGCATCCAGTGCAAAAAATAAGTATATTTAAAGCTTGCATTGCACTTTCTTGAACTGTACTCTAATTAATTGCTGTGTTATTTTTCACAGTTGTTGCTGCTTTGACTGTTATCTTCCACATGTTGTTATCCTAGTACATCTGTATTTTATAGCATAGGCTACATTCAGATTTGCTGTATCTAAACTGTTTGCCATATATTGAACATTAAAACCAGCCATCCTGCATTAAAAAGGCCCTCCTACACCCTTGTGGCAGAGCAGCCCAAGACCCATCTGAGTTGGGGAATTGTTGGAAAAGTGCTCAGTTTTGGGCTTTCTCATTGGCTAAAATTGTTTAATTTAATTTGTATTTAAGCACCATGTTTGGGTGCAGCATGCAACGGGGTTTAGCGCTGCTGTGTATAGAAGCAAATGTTTAGAAACACAAATGTTCCCTTGATACCTGCAAGTAAACCCTTCTTAGCTCCACTGTCTCTGTGGAGAAATGCAGTTGTACATTGCTAGCCAGTAAGCAACCCGGCTGCACATTCTAAGGCTTTGAATGATCCTTAGATGTCCACAGGATAGCAGCCCTTTTTGGTCTTACAAGTAAATCCGGGTCCATCCTACCCACCCTCACTAGTCACTATAATATATACCTGCCATAACAGATGGACAGTTTCCCACCATTTCCCCAGCCAACCTGACTGACATGGGCATCCTGACACACTGTAGTAACTGCCTCATGTACACTGACAACCACGTGCTCCTAAAGCAAACAAATACAGTATGTGAGAGATGTAACTATACCAAAAATTAGAATCAGTTCTCTCACATAACAACAAACAAGACATGCAACAGGTTGTCAGGACACTCATCTTCCCTCTCATACAAGAGAAGGTCAAGACACATATAGGTTCATAGGTTCATAGATAGGTACTAGGCTATTGGCCCTAGGGCCTATACAAGCCGAGCCAAAAAGTTACCCTGGCTTTCACCACCCAAGAAAAATATTTTCCTGTGCCCCTGTCAAGCAGAACCACAGAAGTGATCTCTGGGGTGAATTTCTTATTACCCATCCAATCATCAAGATTTTTCTTGAAGAGTGCTAATGAGGAGCTCTCTTTGGCATAGATAGGTAGTCTGTTCCAGAATATGGGAAGTCTCTGGGACAGGAATCTATCCCTCCAGCATGTTTTGTTTATTGTGGTGACAAGGTTTAGGTCCATAGAGTGTGTAGCTTGGGGAGATTGGGATTTGTTTAAGTGGAGCATGTCCAACAGCTCTGGGTAGACAATATGCGACGGAGTAAAGCTGGAGTTTTTTGAGATGGTCTGCATAGGGCATCTGTTTGAGGCCAGTAATCCTCTTTGTGAGGTATTTTTGTGGCCTTTCCAGTTGTTGCAGATGTCCTGTGAGGTACATACCAAAAGGGGCGTTGTACTCTATAATGGGTCTAATGACTGATGAGTAGAGGGGAACAATGACCTATTTTTTTCCTGGATGAGAAACCTTTTGTGATGAGGTGTGCCTCATAGAAGGATTTCTTGATCACTGTGGCAATGTGATTATCAAAGGAGAGACTACTGTCCACCTGTGTCCCAAGGTCTCTTATCACACTTTCAGTGTTAAGTAGACTACTGCCTATGTGGTAGTTCATGGGTACAGAGTTTTTACCAAAGGGGATGACAGTGCACATTTTGGCATTGAGCTTGAGACCATGGCTTTGACACCAGGCATCTGTCTCAGGGAGGCCCTTTTGTAGGATGTCCACATTGTTAGGAGTTTGATTATGGCTCCTAGTTTACAGTCATCTGCGAATTTAGTTAGCCAAAGACCTTCTGTGTTAGCCTATACTTCAGAGAAGTAAATACCAAACAGGAGAGGACCCAGGATTGAACCCTGTGGTACTCCACTTGTCACTGGTCTGAAGTCTGATTTGGAGTCGGCTACATTCACAGTGTGGGTTCTGTCAGTAACCAGTTGGCAACCCATCTTGTGACATAGGGATTTATACCCAGTTTAGTGAGTTTATCTATAATTCCAGAGTGGGGTATGGTGTCGAACGACTTGGCGAGATCTAGATTGGCTGTGTGAACCACCTTACCCTCATCTTTGGCTTTGATGACTACTTCAAAGAAGTCTATCAGGTTTAGGATACATGATCTGCCTTTTACAAACCCAAACTGTGTGGGGTCCAGAGTTTGGAGATCTCTGATGTCTTTGTTTATGTGTTCCATTATGATACGTTCCATGGCCTTGCAAACCAGGCTCGTCAGGCTTATGGGGCGGTAGTTCCTGGGGTCTGTTGTGGCCACCCCCTCCCTTTGTGGAGTGGGACAACTGTTGTGGTATGCCATTCAATGGGTACAAAGCCTGAGGTGAGGCTATGATTGAACATGGTACTTAGGTGGGGTGCCAGTTCATTCTGTAGTTCATGTAGAAGGCAGCCTGGGATGTTGTCAGGTCCCATGGATGTTGTGTTCTTGGCTTTGGAGAGTGAGGTCTTTACCTGTGCAGCCGTGATTACAGGAACTTTGCATTCTTCCAGTATAAAGATGGGCCCTTTAGGGGTGAGAGGGGCATAAAGTTAGCACTGAACCTATCTGCCAGGACGTTGGCAATATCAGTTGTTTCTGTATATTTAGTGTCATTGTGCTGTAACTCAGAGCAGATCTGAGTGTTGCCATTGAGATTCTTGACATAGCTATAGAATGCTTTGTGGTTGTCTTTAGAATCAGTGGCAATTTTGTTTTCATAACTAGCTCTGGAGGATTTTATGAGGGATCTCAGCTTCTTACTGAGGGTGATGAGGGAGTTTCTCCAATCATGGGATTTTACTCTTTTTTGCAATAGTTTCTTTCTTCTGTTGTAGAGTTTGTTTATGGCAGAAGACCACCAGATTGGCTTTCTTTTTTGGAGGATAGCATCTTGGTTCTGTTAGGGATAGCATGATCCATACACTCATGTAAGTGCTTATAAAGTGCATTTGTGTAGGATTCAGCAGTTGTACCTCTATTGTCCATCTGCATGGGTGTCGTGAAGTTTGCCACTTCTGTCTTAAGAAGCGTGAAGTTGGCTTTGGAGAAAGTATTTATGGTTGTTTTCCTAATGGGGGTTGGGAGCAGGATGTGGATGTCTAGGGGGATTAGCTTGTGGTCAGATCTGACCAATGAGGAGCTGACCTCTGGTGTGGAACACTGGTCACCCATGCTGGTGATGACCAGGCCTAGGATATTGCTGCCCCTGGTGGGGGTGTGGGTAAGTTGATCCAAGGCATTGGAATTGATGATTTCCAGAAAACGTTGAGCAAAAGAGTTGGTACATGAGTAGTTTTTCCAGTTAATGGTAGGTTAGTTGAAATCACCCATTATTAGAGTGTTAGGTTGTACCTTAATATTTTCCAGTGTATCAAGAAAAGAGGAGTGGGAATCCTGGGGCATGGTGGGGGGTCTGTAGCAAGCTACAATCTGGATTGCAGTTTTGCCCAGAGTTAGTTGAACTTGGATAATCTCGGATGCATTATGCTGAGCAACTAGCTTGGAGGTGTGGATATCCTTAATGAATATGGACACGCCTCCACCTTTAGTGTTTCGATCCAGGTTTAGTGGCCGAAAGGTGTGGTATGAATTATAGCCTGGTAATGCAGGGGTGCTCTCTGGAGCTTTAAACCAGGTCTCTGTCACTGCACAGATGTCAATGTTCTCCATTTTAAGGAGTGCCTCGAATGAGTGCATTTTGAGGTTTAGACTTCTACCATTGAGTAGCATTGCCGTCAGATTTTGCTTGCTTGTACCTGTTACGGTGGTGAATTTGTCATTTGAACCTTGCCTAAAAAAGGCACTATAGGGCTTGCAAGAGCCTTTGCCAGTATCCGGAATCCCAGGGGCGACAGATGCAGGCCATCTCTGGCAAAGCAGCGTGGACTGTCAATCATGTCATCCCAGGCAGACAGATACTGGATTCCCTTAGAATAACACCAGAAGCTTAGCCAATTGTTAAAGTCAATCATTTTGTCATTGTACTGTGGTATCATTCTGGGGGATGGCAGGATGCTGCTCAGGTCTAGGGTCATACCTGCCTGGGCTACAAGATCAGAGAGCTCCTCCATGTCTCTTTTCATGTAGTCCAGGGAAGTACTTCTCAGGTCATTCACACCAACATGGACAATGACAAAGTCATATTTGTACTTGTTGTGGAGTGACCTGAGTGCATGCATTATGTGGTGGATCTTGGCACGTGACAGGCAGCTGACAGTAACTTTCACCTTGTTTAGCCTGGTGAGTGGAACATCAGTGTGCCTGACTACAGAGTCACCTATGGCTAGAGTGTTGGGTACGTTGTTATGCCTTATGGGCAGTAGTTGAGTGGCACACTGAGTATGTGGGCTATGTGTCATTTGGTTTGTGTTGGGGGGTGGAGGTTGCTTGCATTTCTGCTTTGGAGGTCTCTGTTGTTTGGGCAGATTTGTACTGAGAGCCTCCGTGAATGTAGGTGTGTGTTTTGTGCTTCTGTGTGTGTGTTTTGGTGGTGTAGGTTTTGAGGGACTATGTGAAGAGTGTGGTATGGGGCAAGTGTTTACCTTTTCCTCTTGATTGTCTAGGTCAGTCTTTGGTGAAGAGAGCTTTGCTTCTAGTTTGGCTATATAAGTGCATCTCTCACAGGTCATAGTGTTGGGTGGTAGGAGGATCGGGTTGTCTGTGTACATGAGGCAATTGCTGCATTGTCCCAAGATGCCCAGATTCATCAGGTAGACAGGAGAAAACACCAGGAGCTGACCTTTAGGTATGCCTGAATAGGTGCTTATTTATTAAGTACTAAAAACTGTTTTCCTCTAGACAAGTGAGGAAAGTTGAGTGCTGAAGTCATTTGTAACTTATTTAGTGCTTACAATGAATTCTGAACAAGTGCTGAGCTCAAAGAAACAGATTTGAGTGCTAAAACCAAAAATCTGGCTAGTTGCAAGGGAAATTTTGAAGAACAGACTTTATGGTGCCAGGAATAGTTTAACCCCAGTTAAGTGGAGGGGGGTCTTAGGAGCTCACAAACAGTCCTGGACACAGCAAATCCGTATGTGTACAAGACCTGCCACAGGAAAGGGGGGAAGCAAGCTTAGAATCTTTTTTCCAGTAAAAGTGGAAATGGAGAAAGCTGGAACAGAAGTTATTTCAATGTTAAGAATTTGAGTGGGTTGGCCTTCACAAATGTTCTCTATTAGATTGAGTGAACTAATGACACTAGACTGGGACTGGGATGAGTGTCACAGATCAAATATACAGTATGTGCGGGCAACTGCAAAGCCACCAAGTATAAGAACACACAACACTACGGTGGGTGGGTGGGAAAAATTACAGTTCCTAGCTATAGCCACTAAATGAAAGTTTTAAACAGATCAAGGAGTAGACTCTAGAGGATGCTTTTAACTGTAAACACATAATTATAGTAATGCACACTATTACAATTTATAGCTGTAGAACACAGAAGCCTCAAAAAATCAAAAATGCACAAAAAAGTTTGGATAGAGCGCTCACAAACAGAAAATACAATTCTCAGTATGAAAAAGCAGTTTACACTTAAGTAATTCAGTAAATGTGCAATTAGAGTAATGAAACAGTATCTAGCAATGTAAAATACAGTTAAAACAGTATAAAACAGTACATAAATGCAGTGAAATAATAAAAAGCTTTGTAACAGTGCAAAATGTAGTAGATCAACTGTATAGCACAATTATAAGTGTTTCAGAAGTGCAGTTCAGTGAAATAAGTGTAAGAAATAACTTGGTCTGCTCTTGGTATCTTAAGGAATTTCCACTTATGCAATGCAATCCAGAGCCTGAGCAATACAAGCACAACCTTTATAAGACACAGGGTTTATATACAACTAAGAATGGAAGAGTTGGAAGATCAAATTACTACTCAGCCCCTGCTATTAACCAATCACTCGTACTACAGAAGGTCATGAGGCCTTGTTACTCTCAATAATAATGAAGACAATCAGCAGCAAATGGCTGCCAAATACACAGGAAACTCAAACAAAACTACCAGCCTAGACAACAGGCCTCTATCAAGATTATGCCACCCGAGCAGAACACAGAAACCTCACTTTAAAAGCATAGAAAGAACACCCACAAAGAGAAAATACAAGTCTCAGTATGAAAAAACAGTTTAAAATTTAATAATTAAGTAAAAATGCAGTTATAGTAATACACACTATTACAGTTCCTAGCTGTAGCCACTAAATGATAGTTTTAAACAGATCAAGGAACAGACTCTAGATAATGCTTTTAACTGTAAACAGACAATTATAGTAATGCACACTATTACAGTTCCTAGCTGTAGAACACAGAAACTCAAAAAATCAAAAATGCACAGAAAAGCCTGGATAGAGCACTCACAAACAGAAAATACAACTCTCCATATGAAAAAGCAGTTTACAGTTAAGTAATTCAGTAAACATGCAATTAGAGTAATGAAACAGTATCTAGCAATGAAAAATACAGTTAAAACAATACAAAACAGTACATAAATGCAGTGAAACAATAAAAAATGCTTTATAACAGTGCAAAATGTAGTAGATCAACTGTATAGCACAATTATAAGTGTTTCAGAAGTCCAGTTCAGTGAAATAAGTGTAAGAAATAACTTATCCTGCTCTTGGAATCTTAAGGAATTTCCACTTATGCAATGCAATCCAGAGTCTGAGCAATACAAGCACAACCTTTATAAGACACAGGGTTTATATTATACCCACATACACAGAAGTACTCACTAAGAGCCTACCAAGAGACCAGAGACCTCCCAATGCAAACATGCACATACTGATATGAGAACAGAATCCACCACCAGACATAACAACACATATATCAGTGTCTCAGCAATTAAACCTCTAAGGCAAAACACCTCAAAACAAAATTTTCTGGTGGTAGGCGACTCAATAGTGAGACACCCAGATGTCCACCTCACCAGGTTGAACAAGGAGAAGATCATGCCTAGGATCCATCAAATCATGCATGCTGTCAAGACACTAAGAAACAATTACCATTATGACTCTGCCATAGTACATGCTGAAGGAAATGACTTGACACGTACCTCCCTGGACTATATGAAGAGAGAGACATGACCAAACTTTGAGATTATGTGTCCCAGTTAGATATGTCCCTAGCTCTAAGCAACATTCTACCTTCACCGAGTATGATGCCACAATTTAGGCAAAAAAATGAGTGATTGCAATAATTGGCTTAGCTTCTGGTGTCACTCCAGGGGAATCCAGTATTTGTCTGCCTTGGAAGACATGGTCAACAGTGCAAGCTGCTTTGCCAGAGATGGTCTTCACCTGTATCCTCAAGGATTTAGAGTAGTGGCAAAGACGCTTACCTCCCCCATAGTGCCTTTTTAGGCACTGTCCAATCAACAAAACGTCTGACATAAAGAAATCCACTAAAGACAAACTTAAGGTCATGCTGCTTAATGCTAGGAGCTTAAACAGTAAACTTTACTGCCTGGTAGCACTCCTTATCGTGGAAGATGCCAATGTTTGTGCAGTCACAGAGACTTGGACCAAGGCCACTAAGAGCATCCTGGTTGTACAAGGCTACAATGCCTTTCACACGTTTAGACCCCAAAACAAGCATGAAAGAACTAAAGGTGGAGGTGTATACATCTTCATCAAATCTAAATACACCACAAGACTGGTGAAACAGTATGACTCTTTTGAGCTACTCCAGGTCCAATTAACCATAGGAAACATGGGTCTACTTCACCCTGTCGAAGGTCGACAATATCGAAGTTGATATTGTCTGCACCAAAATGTCGAAAGTAAAAGTCATCACTCGTTTAAATGGGAATTTCCGTAAGGGGAAATTTCCATTTACTGCAATGTAGTGCGATCTCAGAGTTGGTATATTTAAGTAGCGGGGGGTGTGGGGTTGTGGGGGTTGCAGGGGGGCTTGAGCAATTTGTGTTGTGTTTGGGTGTTTTTTTTTTTTTGTGTGTGTTCGATGTTTGGGGGTTTTGTCATTTTTGTGTCGATTATTACACTGTCGACAGTTTCAGTTTTTGACAGCATAAAATAAACACGGAAAAACACCCTTCCACATCATCAATAGCTACAGCACCCACAACATAAACCAGGAGAAGCACACCACCTACCTGGACTTGCTAGAGTCACTCAACATACAGCTAAACACCCTGGTCATGGGAAATTTAACTATCCTTCCATCAGTTGGGAGACCTACATGAGCACAAACACAATCACTATGAGGTTCCTGGACTTTGCAAATTCAAATGTCCTGGAACAGTTGGCCCAAACCCCTACAAAGGGCTCAAATGTCCTGGACCTAGTTGTTCACCAACATGGGGGGGGGGTCACTGCACCACCCCCTGTGTGTTGCCCTCCCTAGTAAGGTCAGACCATAAATCCATCTTGTTTGAAGTTAAGATCAAACCTGACATCCGTACAGGAGTAAAAAACATGAAAAAGTTTTCCAAAGCAAACTATTGACTACTAAGTAATGGTATAAAAAGTTTCAAAGTCCCTGCAATATAGACAATGTCTCCCATACTGAGGTATGCACAATTGCTCTTTATAGCCACTTAAACAAATGCATTGATTTGACTGTACTTAAAAGAACACAACCAGGTTTTCCTGAAAGAACAAGCCACCCTGGTGGACAGTAAGTATAAATAAGTTATACAACAAAAGAAAGTAACTTATATCTAAGAACAGGAGGGAACTAAATCAAAAGAGGAAGAATGCCCTCTACAGCTTGATCAAGCAAATCAGATGTCTTGTTAAGTCCTCTAAGGCTAACTATGAGTCCAGATTAGCATGCCTAGCTATAGACAATCATACTGCATTCTTTAGCTGCATCCATATCCTAAGAGGGAATGCACATCTGTGTGCCAAACTTATAGTAAACGGTACCATTCACACTGAACCTGAGGAAATTGCCAACCTGCTAGCCAACAGGTTTGGCAATAACTTCACCCCATGTCCACACCTGACTCTCCCAGCTTGGAATTAACCCATATATTACTAAATAGGTAGCAAACAGGCTGACTGACAGAACACATACTGTCAAAGCTGGAGAGTCCATCTCCATCAGTAGACCAGTTACCAGTGGGGTACTGCCGAGATCTGTACTGGGCCTCTGCTGTTTGGAATCTATTTCTCTGAAGTCCAGGTGAAGATAGATGGCCTGTGGTGTACGAAGTTTGCAGAATACTGTAAACTTGAGCACAATCATAGAATCCCCCAACAATATTAATATATTACAGAAAGGGCTGATGCAGACAAATGATTGGTTCCAAGCTCATGAACTAAAGATTAACAGAAAAAATATCTTATTATCCCATTTGGCAAAGAAGTAGCCCCTGATAATTATAATATAGATAGCAAGCCCTTTAAACTCAAACTCAGTGGTGTGAGACTTAGGAACACATATTGCTAGCATTCTAAACTTTGATCACTATGTATCCATAGTGGTAAAAAAAGCATTCTACATTGCACATTTCATAAAAAAAGGCATCTCATCCAAGACCAGAGAGGTTATAGTTCCACTGTGCTCGACCCTTATCAGACCACTAATTGAGTGCATTGTTCCCTTCTGTATGTACCTTACCAGACACCTGCAGCAACTGGAGAGACCACAGTGGTTTCTTACCAAGAAAATTCAGGGCCTCCAAAATTTGACATACATGGAAAGACTGAGTGCCCTGTCACTGTACACTGTATCATAGAGGCTGCTGAGAGGTGACCTGTTCCTGGCCTACAGAGCAGTCTTGGACCCTACCCTAATGGAATTGCAGTGCATCCAAAATTCAAATGGGACAAGAATAACTGACTCCATAGATATCAACCTAGCCTGTGACATCAACAGAGCATGCTGGAGAGACATATATATCTCCCAGGGATTATCAGTTCTCTGGAATAAGGTCCCATTCCATGTAAAGCAGAGGTCCTCAATGACCTTATTCAAGAGCAACTTTGACAGCTTGATGGGTGACCATAAATTCATCCCAGGGTGGCACCTATATTCCTCATGGACAGGGGCAGTCAGTGCTGATCACATTATCCCTCTGCTAACAATGACTATCTAAATTTGGTCAGTAAGGGTACTCAGGTTTTTTATATGGCTAGGCTTGTAAAGGCCCTAGAGCTATTAGCCAATTAACCCCCTGTGAACCTATCTGCAAAGTAACGCACCACTCAAGCACAGTATTGGATAGACTCCAATAGGTGTTAAGATACCCCAGAAGGATCCCACGATCCATAGTGTGAAAAGCTGCACAGAGATCAAGTAGGAACAAGTCAGAGTACTGCCTTTGACTTCTCACCATAAGTATATCACTGACTAATTTAACAAAGACAGTTTCAGCATTCTGCCCTGTTTAGAACAGACTGATATGTATTCAGAATACTATGAAATGACAAATAGTGATGCAACAGTTTGTAAATTACCAGAACCTTACTTAAAAATGGAAGGAGGGAGACAATTTGTGAATTATTAATTTTGTGAGGATTCAAACTTGGATTCACAAGGTTAAGGGTAATAAATGTTTCATTTTAAATATATGAAAAAGCCCCCTCTCAAACATGCCTGCAAAATCTGATAACAGACCTAGATACTGCAGGCATATCTTTTTTAGCTAAGCCAGTCCATATTCTAAGCAACAGTGAATTGGACAAACAGTTGAAATGACATTTTCAATATCTTCATAGTTAACAGATCTGAAATCCGACCATTAAGAAACGTGGGTAATCAATACCAAGTACACTAGCAAGCTAAATAATCAGTCAAGAAGGAATACTTGATCAAGGACTCGATCAACAACGAACCATGTAGGCTTCTTATACAGGTTAAGGCTTTTCAAGTTCTTAGGCACAAAAGATTTTGCAGTTCATCCATGAATCAGAATATTGTAGCTAGTTAGTTAGATTTAGCTGGTATCTCTTTCAACAGGGGATTCATCAATGCCTTCACTAAGTGCACACCATTTTTAATGAACAGGCAACACAAGCATAACTCACATCTTCTTCTTCTGCCTAATTTTAGTTTTCCTACTGATTTTCCTACAGCCCTAAATATCAAGGGGAACTCATAAAGGTTACTACAGAGTGTAGACTACATGCACACTTACTTTAATCTGTCTGAGTGATTAGAAGACACAAATAGGTGGTAGGGATGTTCTTGAATACAGATTGTGTACACTTAATGTAAGCATTAATAAATCTGTCCCATTGTCTTCTAATGTGAACTTTCTAACTGATGAACATAATACTTATCTAGCTTGAGCGTGTCCTCAATTAGCCATGTCCAACATCTTGGGTACTTCAGACTCCATCTTAACTTATACCTCTCATGGACTGGTTAGTCAAAAAAACACTCCTTTGACACAATAGGCTTAGAATGTACATGCTTTGGGAAGACCAGGTCCGGAGCTTTAGCATCTGCCATATTATAGAAATCCACAAGGTGATCTGCTTTGTCATTACATCATTCCAGTCTAGATATTGTCACATCTTCTGTGACATTTTGTATATTTTGTACTGTACCAGTTCAGTAGTATTCTAAAACAAAATCTCCCAGACACTATCATTTGTGGTGATTCTGCAAATTCCAGCTAAATATTATTTAAAAAAATCTCTACTTGTTAGAGAATGAATTTTATAGTGACATACGCATGTGGTATTAACAGCATCCTAGCAATTTGCTCCTAGTTTACTGCATATAAAGTATATGACAGTTCTGAAACAATGCACTTCAATACTGTCCATTGAAGACTGCATCAAAACATCATTTAATGGAGTCCACAGTATGCCCCAGTGGAATGCCTATATTTAAAAGTATGTCTGTTTGCACAGGCTAAATAACTCTTTCATGAGACTCTGGTAATGAGTGCAGAGGATTAAAACTCTAGCTTGTTAATACCCTACTTCCTGTTCCAAGGGTACAGAGTTAGACTATTTCCACCAGCACTAACATGCTGTGTGACCTTGACCAAGTCACTTAATCAGGTAGTGCTTTGTGACAATTGGGAATTTGGGGTAGGGTCTTTAATAGTTTGCTGGACTGCATGTCTAATACTTACCTATGGGCCTATTTACTTCATAGTGTCTGATCTGCATGCATCATATTAACACAATGTTTTCTTTTGTGTGGTAAAGTTTTGACTGTCAGGCTACTGTCTATTTTGGAACTCCTCAAATGATTATATTGACAGCAGGTCCATACTGTATGCAACAAGACATCTTAACACGCAGTTACTTTATGAACAGTTGATGTTTAATTCATCATTATTGTGTGTTTTACCCTATAATATGGTTTACTTTGTGCCATAGTGCACTTCTTGTAGTGAATGATCGAGAAAATGATTGTAGAGAAAATAATAAGCATGTTTACTTAATTAAAAGTAATGTAATAACATGTTTTGTTTTAGCAGGTCATCTAAAATGAGACTTGGTTTCTAATCAATGTTTCCTTAACTTAATCTTGCTGTTGTTTTAATACACATTCTCTACATGTATTGCATTTAAATACAAATATTATTCAGTGCTTTGAACATGCATTTCCCTAAAGAGGCATGTTTTTTTTTTCTTTGTGTAATTAATGCAGTAACTCTAGCTATGCATAAATAACCCCAGTTTAAGGGGTATTTACAGTCATTGAGTTATTAAGTAATATAAGTAAATTTAAAGTCATGCAGTCATTAAATGCAGGATGTGAAAATCAAACCCTAGTCTGTGTATGCAGCCAATGTATAGCTATTTCCCATAGTAGTAGTATTAAACACATCCATATACTGTACATTTATATGAATAGCTTTCATTTATTGTTTTCAGTGAATGAGTGCTTAAAATTTAATATTTTTAGAAAAAAAAAATAAGATAATTAATTTTACTGTAAAAGTTGATAATGAAACTGCATTTGTTTCAGCACAATATGTAAGGCTTACTAGTCCTAATATTCATTATCTTCTGCAAAGAAGAAAATCTGTTTTGCATGTTAACTGAGATTATATAAAATCTTTGTCATGCCAGAATGTCTGCTTGGAGGATTATATCCCTACTTCTTGCAATGAGGCCCAACACTTTATAAAGCCTGCCAGACAAGCATTAAGTGGTTGCTATGGTTAAGCAGATTTACACAGTAAGAACTGTATATACTGCTAAACCAAGAGATGCAAAGTGTCAACTGAAACTGCTCTTGACTGATGGGATAAACGAACAAAGTCTGTAATGGAGACATTTGTCAGCAGGAGAGACTCAGTTTTCAGAGAGTGAATAAAAATCACAACGTGCTGTCGACTCTCTGGCAGTGCCATACAGAAGTGAAATACATGGGTTTGCACACATTGTATATACTTAAACAGAGTTAGTCCAAGAATTGCAAAGCACAGCCAAGCACAGTGACATCAAATGTCATTCAAGACAACAGACATCACCAATTTAACTTTTTTTTAAAAAACTGTAACTGTCAATAACTGTTTGCAAATGTAAAGCTGACTGACAGATTTAAGGTGGCTGAGATTTTGTGACAGTTGCTCACTGTTGTTCTAGTTTCACAGTATTTCATGAACTCGACTATTCTACAGCAAATGTCTTTTTGTTAAATGCACAAATGGTTGTGTTCACCTTTTAATATACTGCTGATCATAAAGATAGAATAAGTCTGCCCATGCTTTGTGCAGTAGAAAGAACATGAAATATAAACCACCATAAAATGTCTCTGGTTAATAGCAATATACAGTGAAATCATTATAATTGCCTTTCAGTGGTGTAGCTAAAAAATCTTGTATTTGAATATGAGTAAGTACATGCTTAGTGATATTATCATTCATAGAATTACATTACTTGGCAAAGTTCAAATTGCTTTAATGAAAAAAAGTATGATACAACAGAAATCTATCATAAAACAGTATTTCACAGTATAGCAGCTTGGTTCAGTTTTAAATTATAGGTTCATAGGTTGGTACTAGGCTATCTGCCTGAAGGCATTTATAAGCCTAGCCAGAATTGTGTTGGCTTTCGCCGGCCCCTTTGATTAGTTCCCTGTGCCTCTGTCCAGCAGAGCCACTGAAGTGATCCCCAAGGTAAAATTTCTGTTTTCCATCCACTCGTCGAGGTTTCTTTTGAAGAGTGTTAGCGAGGAACTCTGCCTAATGTAGATTGGGATCTTGTTCCAAAGCATGGGAAGTCTCTGGGACAGGAATATATCCCTCCAGCATGTCCTATTTATTGTTGTGGTGAGGTTTAGATCCCTAGAGCGTGTGACTCGAGGGGATAAGATTTTCTTTAGGTGGAGCATGTCCATCAATTCTGGGTTGGACATGGCCTTGTATGTCAGGCAGAGATCACCTCTGAGTAGGTGGTATGCAACCGGGTACAACTGGAGTTTCTTCAGTCGAGCTGCATAGAGCATCTGTTTGAGGCCAGTGATCCTCTTGGTGAGGTATTTCTGTGGTCTTTCCAGCTGTTGCAGGTGTCTTGTAAGCTACATCCCAAATGGGGCATTGTACTCTATGATGGGTCTGATGAGTGATGAGTAGAGGGGCACAATGACCTCTTTTGATCTGGATGCGAACCCTTTTGTGATTAGGTGGGCCACATAGAAGGATTTTCTAACCACTTTGGCAATGTGATTATCAAATGTGAGATTACTATCTATTTGGGTCCCCAGATCCCTTATTACATCTTCCATATTTAGGGGACTACCACCTATGTGGTAGTTTGTGGGTACTTTGTTTTGTCCATAGGGGATGACTATGCACTTTTTGGCATTTAGCAAGAGGCCATGATTTTGACACCAGGTATCCATCTCAGTGATCCCCTTTTGGAGGATATCTGTGTCAGCCCGAGAGTCAATTATAGTCCCTAGTTTGCAGTCGTCTGTGAAGTTGGTCAGCCATAGTCCTCATGTGCTTGCCTGTACCTCTGAGAAGTATATTCCGAACAGGAGGGGTCCTAGGACTGAGCCTAAGGGAACGCCACTTGTAAACAGTTTAGAGTCGGACCTAGCTCCCGCAACTCTCACCATGTGGGTTCTGTCCATGAGCCAGTTGGCAACCCATTTTGTGATGTAGGGGTTTATGTTCAGGCTGGTGAGCTTGTCTATAATACCAGAATGGGGAATGGTGTTGAAGGCCTTAGCAAGGTCTAGGTAGGCTGTGTGTACCACCTTTCCCTTGTCTATAGCCTTGGTAACTGTCTCAAAGAAGTCCACCAGGTTTAGGAGGCATGATCTGCCCTTAACAAAGCCAAACTGGGTAGGGTCCAGTGTTTGGAGGTTCCCAATGTCTCTGTTAATGAGTTCCATGATGATGCGCTCCATAGCCTTGCAGACCAAGCTAGTCAGGCTTATAGGGTGATAGTTCCCGGGGTCTGTTGTGGCTCCACCTTTGTGGAGTGGAATAACCGTTGCTGCGCACCACTCTATGGGTATGTAGCCTGTGGAGATGCTGAGTTTGAACAGTGTGTTTAGGTGAGGGGTTAGTTCATCTTTGAGCTCATGTAGGACGCAGCCTGGGACACTGTCCGGTCCCATTGCTGCTGTGTTTTTGGCTTTGGAGAGGGCTGTTTTAACCTAAGTGTCTGTGATTTCAGGGAATCTACAATCTTTTGGTATGGTTATGGGCCATTTTGGGAGTGAGAGGGGAGTGAAATTTGCACTTAAACTGTCTGCCAGGATGTTGGAGATATCGGTTGGTTCAGTGTATTTTGTGCCATTCTGCACTAACTCTGATCAGATCTGAGCATTGCCACTTAGATTCTTGACATAGCTAAAGAATGCCTTGTGGTTATCTTTTAAGTCCTTGTCAATTTTCCTTTCAAAGTTCGCCTTGGTTGATTTTATGAGGGATTGTAGTTTCTTGCTGATACTGATCAGGGATGTCTTCCCTTCTTGGGATTTTACTCTTTTCTGTACTAGTTTCCTCC
Source organism: Protopterus annectens (assembly GCF_019279795.1). Classification (NCBI taxonomy): domain Eukaryota; kingdom Metazoa; phylum Chordata; order Ceratodontiformes; family Protopteridae; genus Protopterus; species Protopterus annectens. The sequence goes on from NC_056725.1 coordinate 996,407,206, forward strand.
TTCTATTGTATAGCTTGTTTATGGCAGGAGTCCACCAGACTGGTTTCCTTTTCTTGGAGGAGTGAATCTTGGTTTTGTTTGGGATGGCACGATCCATGCATTTGTGTAGCTGCCCGTAGAATGCATTAGTAAAAGATTTTGCAGCTTGGACAGTGTTATCCTTCAGCATGGAGGCTTTGAAACTTTCCACCTCGGTCTTAAGTAACGTGAAATTTGCTTTTGAAAAGTTTTTCACGGTGGCTTTCTTGTCTGGGGGTGGATATCCAAAGTGATTTGTTTATGGTGAGATCTAACCAGCAAGGGGTTGACCTCTGGTGTTGAACACCGGTCGCCAATGTTGGTGATGACCAGGTCCAATATGTTGTCACCTCTGGTGGGAGTGTTGACCAGTTGAACCAGGGTGTTTGAGTTTATAAATTCTAAGAAAAGTTGGGCAAGGGAGTTAGTACTTGAGTAGTTCTCCCAGTTAATGTTTGGGTAATTGAAATCACCCAATATTAGGGTGTTTTGTAGGACTTTTATGTTTCCCAGTGTTTCCAGAAACACGGAATGGGGGTCCTGGGACATGGTGGGTGATCTGTAGCAAGCTACAATTTGAATTGCAGTTTTGCCCATTGTTAGTTGCACGAGGATGATCTCTGAAGCATCATGCTTTGCCACTAACCTGGAAGTGTGGGTATGCTTGATGAATATAGATACACCCCCACCTTTTGTATTTCGGTTTGGGTTCTGTGGCCAAAATGTATGGTATGAGTTGTAGCCTGGTAGTGCTGGAGTGCTCTCTGGAGCCTTAAACCAGGTTACTGTTACTGCACATATATCAATTTTCTCCATACTGAGGAGTGCCTCGAGTGCGTGCATTTTGAGGTTTAGACTTCTGGCATTGAGTAGCACTACCCTCAGTTTTTTTTTTTGCTTGTGCTATTTACGGCGGTGGGATTGTCTTTTGAGCCTTGCCTGAAAAAGGCACTATGGGGGTGGCAAGAGCCTTGGCCAGTGTTCGAAAGCCTAAGAGTGACAGGTGCACGCCATCTCTAGTGAAGCAGCGTGTCCTGTCGAGCATGTCATCCCAGGCAGACAGACACTGGATCCCCTTTGAATGACACCAGAAACTTAGCCAATTGTTGAAATCGATATTTTTTTCTTTATACCACGGTATCATTCTTGGTGAGGGCAGGATGCTACTCAGGGTCAGTGTCATACCGGCCTGGGCTACATGATCAGAGAGCTCGTCCATGTAGTCCAGGGAGGTACGGCTCAGGTCATTCACACCAACATGGACAACGACAGAGTCATATTTGTACTTGTTCTGGAGTGACCTGAGTGCTTGTGTTATGTGGCGGATCCTGGCAGCCGACAGTCAGCTAACAGTAACCTTCTCCTTATTCAGCCTTTTGAGTAGGACGTCAGTGTGCCTGACTATAGAGTCACCTATTACTAGTGCGTTGGGTATGTTATTTTGCCTTAAGGGCTGTGATTGTATGGCACACTGGTTTTGTGAAGTATGTGTTTCATGGTTTGTGTTGGGGGGTGGAGGTTGCTTGGATGTTTGCTTTGGAGGTCTCTGTTGGTTTTGCAGATTTTTATTTAGAGCCTCTGAGTATGTTTTTATGTATTTATGTGTGTTTTTTGCCGGTGCTTGTTTAATGGGTCTATGTAAGACTGGTGGTGTGATGCAAGTATTTCCCTTCTCCTCCTGACTGTCTGATCCAGTCTTGGGTTGAGAGAGCTTAGCCTCTAGTTTGGCTGTATAACTGCATCTCTCACATGCATTAGTGTTTGCTGGTAGGAGGAGGGGGTTGTCTGTGTACATGAGGCAGTTGTAACATTGCCTCAAAATGCCCAGATTCACCAGTTGGACTGGAGAGTACACATGAAACTGCCCTTTCGACATGCCTAGATAGATTCAGTGAACTGTTTTACTGGATTGCTGGTAAGGTCAAATAGAGAGCCTTGTCCTTCTGTACAGTACAGGAGGGTCTAGTGCTAGGGTTTATAAGTGCTTGCTATAAGTTTTGAGCAAGTGCCGGGCTGAGAAATGAATGGCTTGATTGCTTAAGTTGAAAGTTTGTCTAGTTCCAAGGGAAAAATTGAAGAGGAGACTTTGTGGAGCTGGGAATAGATTTACCCTAGCTAACTAGCGCTGCCCGGAATGCAAAACTGGGCAAATATGGTATTTATAGCAGGGAAAAGAAAGAGAGAGAAATTAGCCCAACATGGCCAATAAACTATTAATTTCTGGGCTGAAACCATTCCTCTAGAGACAGATAGGCTGCTCAAAGCTCCCCTCTCTCACAGGTGAACAGAGAAACTTCCTTCTATCCAAGTAAGGTATGGGCAAACACAGAGATTTGTAACACAGCCCTGAATTCAGCACTAACCTGAAAACTGGACTATACTAGCTTAGAAAGGCGGGAAGCAAATATATATATATATATATATATATATATATATATATATATATATATATATATATATATATTTTTTTTATCAAAGTATATTGTATTTCTTATTGTAAAGACAATTATTTCATACTTGATGGACCACATCTATCCCTTCCATTATTTATACAGAGTGGAAATTCTATTAGAGACGTCAGTTTTTCTTTGATTTTACCTTTTGTTCTCTAATTAAGCATTTAATACAAAATCTAAAGCAGTTCCTAAAATACAGTCTCGGTTAGTATTGATTCTGGCTCTGATATCTAATATGTTATGTATATTACCTGAGTGCTACAAGTACAATATTACTGCTCTCTGTTCCCAATAAAGCACTTTCATTAAAATCAGAAGTAAATATATAACCATGTGGGATTTATTGCTTATTTATTTGATGATAGGGTGGGCCTTTTTCAGATATGACCCAGGCAACTCAACAAGCAAGAAGGATTGATGTTGTATAATGGAGGACAATATAATAAAGTTACACTGCAGTAATGCATGAATGGCCTTCAAAGTAGTATGTACACTAAAATGCTCACTTGGTATTGTGTGGTTTTGCTTTACTTTGTATTATCATTTTTGAAACTGTTCAGTTGAATAGTTACAGGAGTGACAAACGTGAAAGCACGCAGGAAAAATTTACACTTTCATGTGACAGATCCTGTAAGTTAATTCTGGTAGTACGCTGTGATGCCTTCTGTTTCATTTATGTAAATTATATTGTGTGTTTTAAATGGTGATAAGTTGGGGCATCAGTTTATGTTACAAGGCATATCTAATGATAATCTCTACTGGATTGCTTTCATATATATGTTGGGCTCAGGTATATTGTACAGCACTGAATGCTATGACAAGCATAGTGTATTACAATATCTGTCAACAGCATTGAGTAGTAACAGTGTGTCTTGACAACATTAGAAGTTGATACTTGACAAACCTTACGTTTTTTTTTCTTTGAACCATAGACCAGCTCAGCTACTATAGTAAGAAGGAAATTGTACTCCTGGCTCAATAGCCTAGAAGCAGGTGTCCCATGAGAATCAGGAACTACTTACAAGCTGTTGACTGAACGCCTGTGATAAAAGTGGGTTGGAAGAGAATCTATGTTATACTATTGTGTAACATTACATGTTTGCTTTCAAGAACTGCTGCAAGTCTGTCTGTATGGCAAAGATTGCACAAATTAGCAACACAAGCATAGTTATTCCTGATGTTTGCAATCTACCTAATGACAGAATAGTGTTCAGGCAACTAAACTAAACCGTACTTGTCATAGTGTACTTCATGGTGCCTCAGTATTAAGTCACAGAAGCAGGGGAGTTTTAATTAACCAGATACGGTTTTAAGGGTGTATTTTTGGAGTATTCTATAGTATGCTAATTTTATCTTTATCTCGCTGAATCTATTACCCACTTAGTGGGATTCAAGGTAATTCTTCGTAATTAATAGTAAAGTATATTAACTGTGGATTATCATGTGATTTGTTAGCACTGCCACTTTAGAAATCATATGCATAGCACTAATGAAAATATTGCAGGTCATTTTATATTCTGTTACTTCAGTTAAATTTAGTAACAGATGATTAGAGTGGTAATGATGCGGCTGAATTATTTTTGCCTGAATTACATCTCTTCTCAAACCTCAGATTAATTGTGTTGTGTGACTGTGTACAACTATTTTAATCATTCATGACTGAAGGTGCTATGCTTCTTACATTACAACATCCAGATGGTTCACTTGATGACTGTCATACTTTAAAATCTGCTTCAAGGAATACATCTTTTTACAACCCTCTTTCCCATTTTTGCACATATAGCCAATGTCACACCCAAATAATTGTCATATAGGCATGCTGTTATGAAGTAGGATTTACTGCTGCTCTTGTTGGAAATGTATTTTTTGGCATCGCTAGCATTACCCCCAGCAAAAATGTAATTCATTTGGTACTGTTTGCCAGCACCTATTCATTATTACTAAGTATTTTAATTGACAGAGGCTGCAATTGAGACACATATGCTGTGCCTGTACAGACCTAAACTTCTTGGAGGTGACTATGTGAAGTGTCACACAGCTGAAAAGATATGTATGAGGTAGGGAATATTACTAGGTTACTGAAAAAAGTACTATGTAAGAAAAGAGGAGTAGAGGTAATGGAATAATCAGCAATAGGCTTCTTCATGGCAGGATCATTGCTGCAGTAGCACTCGTGAGTAACGGGATGGAAACACAGGCAAGGAAGACCCAGTGAGTAATGCACATTGACATGTGCAGTATAGAACCACAAAGCTGCATGTAGTGTCAATCCATTATTAGAAAGACATCATAGTGTCCAAAGAAGGAAGATCAATGGTGGCCTGCACAGCACAGCACAGTGGAAACCCTGCTTATTATAAAAATGGTGAGGAAATTGGGTAGAGTTATTTATTTATTGACATTTGATTACTGGGAAAGTCCAACTGGGTAAAAGCCCATTTTCAGCAGAGGCCCAGGGAGAAAAGCTTCAAATTATTACAAAACATTTTAAGAACAATAATTTTACAATCTTAAAACATAAAACATAAACATCTGCAGTTTAAATAATTATAGCAAATTAGACATGATATAAAAACATTGGTTAAGAATTGATACAAAGTATATGACAATCATTTAATATTTAGAGAAATTTTTAGACATTTTGTAGAGAAATAAATGTTAAGTTATTCTAATATAAATAGGAATTGCAATATGAAGTAAGGGAAAAACTGACTTATGGTATATTTAAAGAGAAAGCCAGTGAAAAGAATTAAATAGCACTAAGGAAGTAAGTGGTGGGACATTGGCATAATGGTTAAAGTGCTTACCTTGCAGCTACAAGGCAAGGTTTGATTCTCACATGGGGTAATTAGCTAGGCTTAAAATTGCCCACAAGGACAGTTAACCTATGACAATGGTTTGGTTTGCAATAAAGAAGGGAGAATAAGAAGGTATATGGAATGAAAAGGTACTTGTTCACATTTAGGGATATATGCTGTCCTGGTACTGAGTAAGAACAGAACCAGATTTTAGCTAGGATGTCTTTCAGAGTGGTTTTGAAAGATTAGAGGGAAGATATAGACCTGATGGATAGAGGTAAGGAGTTCTAGGCCTTAGCAACCTTGTATGAGTATACTCAATGCCTAGCAGATTTGCTAGGTTTATAGAAAGACAGGTGATTTTGGTCACTGGATCACAATGACTGACTGGGAACATAGTTGTGTAGCATGTTTTTAGTGCTGTCAGGCAATGGATGCTGGATTATTGTATAGGTGGTAAGAAGTTGTGTACATGTTAGTTGAAGTGGCAGTTCTAACAACTTTAGGCTTTTCAGTGCTGCACAGTGGGTATGTGCTGCAAATTTAGAAACTTTGTTATAGCATTGGTCAAGTTTCAATTTTTGAGAAGCCTGGAGTTTAGTAAGGATGGAAGCACCATAAAGAAGAGTGGAGAGGAGATATGTAATGGCAAGTGTAGTTTTAGTTGCATCAGTGAGAAAGTTGTTGGCTCTGTAAAGCATCCTTAGATTTAATGAGTTTTTCTTATGCAATTTTGTACATGCAGGTTGAATGTAAGATTATCATCCACTGTCTCCCCAACAGATTGCTATAAGAAGTGACTGCAATGGTTGTATTATCAAGATAAAGGAGTTTAAATTTGTTTTTTTTTTTTTCCTGAGAGAGAGATTTAGGGAAAAAGTAGTAGTTTGGTCTTTTTTGGGTTGAGCATGACTTGAGAGTTAGAAAGCCATATTTCAGTGGCTGCTAAAGCATCTGGAGTAAATTTTTAGAGGTGTACCACATTGTCAGATGTGCACATGAGAGTGGAATCATCTGTGCATTGTATTTGGTGGTCTGTTGTGTGGAAGTATAGAGAGTATTGGTGAAAATGTTAAAGAGGAGGGGACCAAGGATAGAGCCTTGTGGTATACCGGTGGTGATGGGGAGGTAAGAAGAGAGTGTAGAGTGCCATTTTACTGACCGACACCTACTGGACAGGTAGCTTTTGAACCACAGAAGGGTGGGCTGAGAGAGATCCCTAGTGAGGATATTTGAAGAAGTTTGCTGTGTCAAACTGTGTCAAAGGCTTTAGACAAGTTTAGAAATAAGGAAGACACTAGGTTGCCATTATCTCTAGCCTTATTGACAGTATCTATATAGGTTAGAAGGGCAGTGCTAGTACTACAGGAAAGACAGAAGCCGAGTTTTGTAGGATATAGGAGTTCTTTCTGTAGCAGATAGTCTATCAATTATTTCTGAATACATTTTTTCAAGTTTTTTGGCAAGGGAAGGTAAGATTGCTATAGGTCTAAAGTTATTCAAGTCTGCTGAATTTCCTCCTTTGGCAGAGGGATAATGTGTGACTTTTTCCAGAGACAGGGAATGTGGGATTCCTGGACTGACCTATTTATAAGGACTGAGATAGGATAAGCAATGTTACTGGCTGATATTTTTAGGTACTCACCTGGAAGGTCATCAGGTGAAGAAGAGTACAGTTTAAGTTTGTTTAATAGCAGATTTATATAGGATGTGGGCACAGGTTTGAAGATGAAAGTGGATGTGGTAATATGTGGTTGTTGGGCAGGGCTGGGATTAGATGGTGAATAATCCTTGGTTAGAGATGCTATACTAGCTATAAAATAAGAGTTGAACTGTTCTGCAGTTTTGAGTGGTGAGTTATGGGGAGAGTGGTTTGGGTTGAAATTGTGGCAGCGATATAAGATTTCTTTAATGGATGTCCAAAAGTTTTTAGGGTTGTGTTTAGTATTATTTTGAAAGTTATTACAGTATTGTTTTCTTTGTCTTCAATTATTTGCTTTTTAGTACGATTACAAAGCATTCTGAAGTTTTCAGGATTTTGAGGTGTTTTATATTTTTGCCATTCATTCCATGCTTTTTCTCTATCCTGCATTAGTATTCTACTCTTTTTGATAGCCAGATCTAATTGTTTGTTTTTAGTCTCTTGCTACTAAAAGGTGCAAGGCTATTTAGGATATTCAGAAAAAGTTATACTGAATTTAATTACAGCATCATCTAAAGGGAGGATTTTTTAGGGTGTTCCAATTAATATATGATAGTGTAATAATGAAAATTTCTGAGTTAAACTTGGAAAGGTTATGTGTTGATGTATAAATATGCTGTTTAACTGGATGTGTGAGATGTCTAGTCATAAACTGGGAGATGATCACTGAGAAAAATCTGGCATTGTACCTGTGGTGGAGTATTTGCTACAGTTTGATACTAGGATCCAGTCTAATAGAGAAATTTCTATTAATTAGTTGTGTGAAAGCATATAAGTTCATGCTAGATCATATCACCTAGTAATATTTTTTCTTGTGGAAAAGTTAAGGATATCCAATGTAATATCTTCCTGTATAGCTGCATTGTCGCCAGGAGGGATATAAAGGACAGTAATGCATATTTGTTTATAATTCTTTATTTTGAGGAGAAGCTCTGCTGAACTGAATTTTGGCATTGGTTTGCTGTAAGAGGAAATGTGGAAGGTGTTGGGAAATATTAAAGCAATACCACTACCTTTCCTCTTTATACAGTCATTATGGGTGATATTATAGCCAGAAGGTATAATTTCAGAATCATTTATGCTGGATTTAAGACATGTTTCAGTTACAAAGGGAATGCCAGGCTTATGGTGGGTAATCTAGGCATGTAATTCAGTAGTTTTATTTCCTATATTTCTAACATTTATTGAAGCAAAAATTAGATCACGAAGTTTGGGGACTGGCTGTTGCTGGGTTACAGAAGTATGTGGGACAGAATTATATTTCTGTTCATTGTGATAGGTAGGGCCAGGATTATAGTAAATATCTCCTTCTAGAAGGATGTTAGTATTCTGGAGAATAATGTATAGTTGTTTTTTGTCGAGGATTTTTGCACTTTATTTTGTTTTGGTTTGAGTTGAAGTGCAATTAATTAGCCTATATTTGGAATAAAGGTTGTTGTATCTTTTGGCTTTTCCCAGTCAGGGGTCGCCACAGCAGAACTCCTGTCCGCTAATGATTGGCAGTAGATTTTTACATACCGGGTTGCCAGCCCTAGCGCACAACCTTCAACGAAGGTACGCCCATTCACGCATGTCTCCACACAGAAGACGCTTTAGCTGAGAATCGAACAGGACAACTTCTTACTGTGAGGCGACAATGCTACCGCAGCACCACCACTGCAGTACTATATTTGGAATAAAGGTGAGGGGCAATATTAAATAGGTTTGGTACACTGTGCGGAGAATGTAAAGAGGACTTATGGACAGGTGGTTGGGACTGAACTGGTGAAATATTGTATTATTGAGTCATGGTAGGATGACAGATGGTACAGTAGGAGGAGAAGAGTAGGGGATAAGCTGAAGAGTAACATAATTAAGTGCAGGTATCTGTGTTTTATAGATGTCAGGTAGTGGGGAAGTAGCAATGAAGAAGGAAACAAGAAGCTGCAGACAGTAGGAGATTCAGTGATGGTGGATACTGAAAGGTGGAAGAGGACAGGTAAGGAGAGGAGTGTTTTCTATAAAAGAAGATAGGTAGGTTGTTCAAGTATCTTCTCTGGAATGTAATAAAAGAGGGATATTAAAGGCTAAAGTATAATGATGTAGTCAAAATAAGAAAAAAATGAGGGTTTATTTAGGAAAAGAAAAAGACAAATGTGGTATAGATAGGAACTGTTAGGGAAGGTGTGATTATACATGAATATAGGGCAAAGCAGAAGGGGAGGGAGAAACATAGTTGGGAATGAGGATAAAAGTTAAAAAGAGTTAAGGAAGTAGAAAACAAGCAGAAGAAACTAGTCAAGCAAAAGGGGACAGTGGCCATCTTAATAAGGGGTCCTACTATTTCACAGAGCCTTTCAATCACAGGACAGGTATGTATTTAACAGATTAAAGTTAATATGTAGCAGGGGTCTCCATGATAAATATGCTTACATGAAACATTGATAAAAGTCTCAGTAAACTTGTAGGTGCAGAGCTTTGTGACAGAGCTCCTGAAATATTGAGGTCAGATGTAGTGACCACAGGCTGTGAAATGAAAGAAATTAAAAATAAACTCTGTTAAGCTGTAAAATTATATTGAGAAATAAGTTAGCACATATTATAACCAAAAAAAAGGCAAAACTACCAGAAAAAGAGAATGATAAACCAATAAACAGGTAGCCAGGTGGTAGTTTGTGCTATACACAAATGGAAAAAGCAGAAATAAATATAAATCATTGTTTATTCATAAAATTTTAAAACGTTAAGTACTTTCATCCTGCTCACAAGTGAGAGCTGGAGGAAGGACCACAGTAAGTGAGAGCAAGAGAATATAGGGGAAATATGAGAGCAGAGTGATGGTAAAGTGTATGCATATAAGCTCAAAGTAGTTGTAGGAGAAAGTATATTAATAGAAAACCACAGTAATGCAGAGTAAAATATACAGCTGTATTGAGCAAATTATCAGAACATGGCACTATACTGTTAGGCACAATATAACACCATCACTTCATGGGATTAACCAATACATCAAGACAGTGTAATATATATATATATATATATATATATATATATATATATATATATATATATATATATATATATATATATGTGCATAAAGTGTATCTGATCTGAATAAAATTGTTACAAATATAACACACTACCAAAGTCTTTTGCCTGTTTTCCGTCTTAGAACAAACCGAAATGTAATAACATATGACACATACCTAATATATGAAGGAAGATAGTGACTAAGTGTAAAAAGAGACACATTGAGGGGATATTTAGCAATATATTGTACTATAGTGACAAGCCCACCCTCAGGTCACATTATAACTAACAGCAATCACTTTATAGCCAAAGCAAGGTAATTAACAAAGAAATGCAAATAAAACAGCTTTTCATTCATTTCTTTCGACTAAATATCTGGCATATGCAGCATAGTCTACTGATCAAGCAAAAGGGGTCAGAGGCCAATTTAGTAAGGAGTCCTACTATTTTGCAAAGCCTTTCAATCATAGAGCAGACATGTATTTATCTGATTAAAGTTAATATGCAGCAAGGTTCTTCATGATAAATATGATTACATGAAGCAATGACAAAAGTCTCAGTAAACATGTAGGTGTAGGGTTTTGTGACAGAACTCCTGCAATATTGAGGTCAGATGTAGTGACTGTAGCCTACGAAACAATGACAAAAGTCTCAGTAAACTTGTAGGTGTACAGCTTTGTGACAGAGCTCCTGCAATGTAATGGTCAGATATAGTCACCGCAGACTATGAGACAATGACAAAAGTCTCAATTAGCTTGTAGGTGAAGGGGTTTGTGACAGACCTCCTGCAATATTGAGGTCAGATATAATGACTGCAGGCCATGAAACAATGACAAAAGTCTCTGTAAAATTGTAGGTGTATGGCTTTGTCACTCAGCTCTTTCAGTATCGAGGTCAGATATAGTGACTGCAAGCTCTGCTCTATGAAGTAAGATAGTAACTGAGTGTAAGAACAGACAGCACTTTTCTTACACATACAGAAGGAAATACTAGGTAAGGAGGAAATAGGGGAAAAGCAAGCAGAAGGAATGACAGAAATGCAGCCATAACGTATGAAAGGTGGGGGAAGTATAAAACATATTTTTAAATGTTACAAAACAGGAAGGCTATAAGGGATGTCTGTGGATGGGAAAGAAGGAGAAGCCTAGGCAGCAAGGGATAAACAGACAAACAATATTGAACACAGCCACAAATAGACAAGTGTGGTGAATACACAAAGGGTGAGGAAGACAGAGGTGGACACATACACATGGAGGAGGGGGATAAATAGTGAAGGGGAAGACTGAACAAGAACAAGAAACAAGGAATTGGGGATGATGCATTGGGTGGGAAAAATGCCAGCATGGGATAAAATGGGAAAAGATTACTGCACACATGCTCTACAAAATGATTCCCATTGTGCAGTCAACTGTCACTCAAGTCATACACACACACACACACACACACACACACACACACACACACACACACACACACACACGCACATGCACACACACACATACACGCACACACACACACACACACACACACACACACACACACACACACACACACACACACACACACACACACACACACACACACACACACACACACACACACACACACACACACACACATGCACATCACTACCAGAAAAGGTGCTCTGACATGTGTGGTATCCAATCATATTCAGCCTGCCAGTCCTACACCTCTTAAAAACAAAACAGGTACTCTTAAGTGGACAACAGTTAACTTGCTTCATTAGCATAGCTTCCATGCTCATGGGCTCTAGATATTGCATCAGTGACATTTTGTTTAACACTGCTTACAAATACACAGCTTTGAAATAGAGGGATTTCAGTTAAGTCTCTATGATGTGGAGCTTCTCAGACTTACAGAAGGAGCCCTGCCTGGTAAACTACCTCAGCAACAATACTAAACTCTGTGTTGGATGTCAGTGAGAGGCAGATGTCATAGTGTTTGTGTCATTGGAAACCCATGACACTGGTTTGTCAATCTACTGTCTATGTGTGGCTGGGGGAGGGGGGGAAACAGTGAAGATTGGAAACTATGGGAAGAACATGCTTCAAGGGGTTAGGGGTTCCAACGCCATATATAAAGGCATGATTACAGGACATACATGATTGGAAACTGTGAAATGCAGTGACTGCAGCAGATGTCCAGGTACATAAAGGCAAGGAGAGTCTGGCCACAGGTATCTGTGTCCCATAGCAGTATACCATACGAACACACGTGCTTTGCCCACACGTGCAGAGGTACAGACATGGCCACCATAGGGAGGCAAATCTTTGAAAAGTTCATCTGTCAGGAAAATAAAGTACTACTGCTGTCCCTCTGCATGTCATGTGCCTTTTGGACAAAACTGCAGCAGATAACCATTATAGGGACCATATTTCTTACATACTGGTGCAGGATGTAAATGATTTGGGAGTGCATAATAGATCTCAGAGACTGATGCAATGAATGGTTATTGAAATGATACTCTGTGCAAGGGACACATCACTGAAAATTGTTTACAACAAATCCACTACAACAGCTTGATCACTAACAATGAAACAGCTCAATGAAGTTGAAGAGATTTAGCTGTCATTCATTAGAGTGGGGAGCACACCTTCATACCTAGAGGTGGCATGGCTGTGGAAGCTGGGCTGTCACTAACCCCACCTCACTCAACAGGGGACATGCCAGGTGTCCATTACAGTATAGCACAGTACACTGCAAGTTTGAAAGAAAGGACTGACCAGGACCCAGCTGCAGATATTTCTTTCTTAGCACCTCTGCACTCCAACTGTAGCAACCTGCATGGCAAAGGATATCTGACTAAATATATCATAGCTGTAATTTTCATGCTTATTGGCATGCATGCTACAGAGGCTCACAGAGGTATCCATGTATGGAATAACAGTGATATCATGTGTGTTCACACTTATAGGTTCCACTGCTGGATGGTTCAGTAAAACAGGACTACACAGGGCTAATGTCAGCAGGGCATCTGTGGCTGATGATAATGGCACCACGGAATTGACACAGTATGAAAACACAGTGGCATTGTATGCAAAATAAAGGAGGAGGGCTCACCAATATCCACAACTATAGAGGACCTAGTAAATATATAGGCTGGGCACACAACATCACAAGTGCATGACAAACATGTTATACTTGATAGCCTGTCATATCTCTAGCAGTATTTCTAGGCCATGATTCTGGCATATATTCTTCATCTGAGGTGCACATACCTAGCACAGAAGAGGAATGTTTGATTGGGGGGCACCATATTGCCTTGACACCAGGTCTCACCCTTATATAACTACAACACTCGGCATTAACCAGTGGATATGCAGGTCTGTGATCTAGCCACAGAAGGTTGTTGTGCACAGAATTCTGGAGATGTTGAGTATGTTCCTTGGCCTGCATGGTGAGAAGCACTAACTGCATAGTGGCATGGAGTTTTCCAATAGGGAGCACATGATGCTGCTATGATCTGTGGTAGAAAATGTTGCCTGCAAATGGTCTTTATGAGACATATTTCAACTCCCCCATAGGCTGTCACAGCAGGCCATGCATTCCTTGGACAAGGGTGGGTTAGGATGTAACTACATACACCATTGTTGAAACAGCATCAGTGTCACCTGTTGCCAACTGCCCAACAAAGAACTGGCTGTGGCTATCCTACAGGCCATAACTGGTACTGCTTCTCTCACTCAACATCTGGAATGCCTCACCACAGTTCCTGTAATTCTACCCCATCCATGTCACTTGTGAGCCAACAGACTGACACCCCTGGTTGTGTAACTGTCACCCAGGTCATGGGGGATAAGCCTATCACCCTAAGCTCAATGCATGGAATGTGCTGGCAGTGTGCATGTGCACAGTCTCAGAGGTCTACTGCTTACCTGCAGTGAACATCATCATGCCCTGAAACCACAAGCCAACACAGTGGACAAAGTCAAAGGCTGCATCATGACATGTTAGTCTCACCCCTGAAAGATCTGATGCCTGATTTTCCACAACATGTCCTAGTATATATCTACCATGTTCTCCAACTCTGGCACCATCCCATATTATAGTCTTGCAGTCATCTTACTGTATTGCTATGCATGTAATGATGACAGTGCCTTGCTCACCATAACAATGGCAATGTCTGCATCATAGCCTTGCCAGTCCATGCACTGCCCTGCATAGCCTAGGTCTACTACAGCATTCAAAATTTTATTTAGTGTTCTCTGTGATATGGCCTATATTTGTGGGCAGGCATTACCTCTTTGTCTGCTTTGCTATGGATTGCACCTACATCTGCACTGACTGTTGTAATGCTGCTGCTGCTGTCTGCTCCACTCTGATTCTGCACCCTACCTCTTCTGCTGCTGCCGTTGCTGCTGCTTTGACCAGTATGGAAGTTCCATCCATGATGTTTACTTGCTGCTCCATTTGCTTGTACAAAGCCACACAGTGTAGCATGGCATACATGACAAAGATCTTTCAGCATGTGGCTGGACTATATTGCAGTGCTATTCCTGAGGGGTCTGGACACCAGAATCATCCCTTCAGATGTCTGAATACATGCTATCTTTCACACTTCTACAATTTCTAAATTATAGGCATTTTCTGCATGATCTGGAGATTTTGGATCAGAGTCTTCAATGAGACTTCTAGGGCATATCTAGCATTGACTGCAACATACAGAACACAACATATTGTGCATAGCCTACTCACTGTTTTTATGATATTTGTGTGTATGGCTTATCTGTCTAGAATGTGGGTATGAACCTACTCACCAAATAACTCTGCCAAAGATCCCCTGCTAGAAATGTTGGAATAGGTCAGACTTTTGCCGAATGTATGAATTATGTGAACTGCCAAGGTGTGACTCAAACACATTATATATAATGTTATGGATGTTACAGACCACTTGGCAGCTGAAAGAGTAGATGTCCTTCCTTTGAATAAATCACAGAGTCTCTGAGCAAGGTGAAGTCTTGATGGCAACGTGTTAATCTATGGCTCTAAGGACATAAGGGAAATGGGCTGTGTCATAAAAGACCCCATGCTGGTGGTTCTTTTCTCTACTCTCTTGGAGAACAAGCTATATTCCTCCACATCTTGTAGCATAATATTAAGAAACTAGTTTAGGATGATGTTTTCCCAACTGTATTCCCCATAAATAGTTGTAAGGCCACTCTAGCTGAGATGGATAAGGCCACACATATCTTTGTATCTACAAGAATATACATATCATGCTTTTCTGTCAATTCCATGTGTGAATGATTACTAGGTCCCTTACAGTAGACCTGTCTAGTTAGAAATGGTCTACAGTATATTAGACTGTGAGCTGATGGTATATCGGGTACCATCTGCATCTCTTCTAGTCCTGAGCATTGTCACTGTACAAGGCATGGCAGGCACCAGCTGTAACAACATCCGACAGCACATGTTATGGTTCTACTACTACTGCTGTTGTTAGCATCACTCCAGCTGTACACCAGGAATAACAACACTCAGTACAGGTATGTGTTGCATGCCCATTTTTACATGCTTCTCAACTGGTCTACCATTTTGTCTTCCTTCATTTGCATACTCAATGTGACATCTCACTTACAGGATGTGTGTACTCATTAACATTTCACTGCAGGCTATGTTATAGTGAACATTATGCGTCCACTCTATGAGCATCTTAGAATTATCCACACCCTTTACATGGCCAGTACATGCATTCATTTGCACAGCACAGTCTGTTCTCTATAAATCCTAGCCACAGTAATAAATATAAAGGTATGCAGGATTTGATACAGTTTAACATGTGTGATGCAATAGATTAGTGTGGCCCATTTTAAGGCTTTAGATAAGATATCGTCATCTGGTCATGACACAGCACCAAATAACAGCCTTCTTTTTAAGAGATCAGTTGATGTATTTGATAAAGGCTGACTCATCTCTTCATCTGTATTTAAAAACAAATTTAGAATGCTACAGAAGGGTTCACCGTTTTGCCAGGAAATAGAATTATGAGCATATTTTCTCAAGGCTTTCCTCACATTATTTTGTTTTAAGCTTGTTTCTTTTTTATCTATGTTTAT
The DNA here is from genome assembly GCF_019279795.1 of Protopterus annectens. Taxonomy (NCBI): domain Eukaryota; kingdom Metazoa; phylum Chordata; order Ceratodontiformes; family Protopteridae; genus Protopterus; species Protopterus annectens. The sequence continues at coordinate 996,423,266 of NC_056725.1, forward strand.
TTCACAGGCAAAATCAAGAAGAATCATAATACATCCAAAGAAGCATATAACTAAAAATGTTGTTAATGTAAGTATAGAATAACAATAGGATCACTGCTTATCATATACTTCACAAATTACATTTAATTTGTATACATTTAACCCCTTGATTAATTATTGTAACATCAGATTACTAACCCTATAAAATTAACACAATTTACTATAGCAGATTATCCAGGCAAATATAAGAAAATGCTCCATGTATCACATATGAGAATCAATTTAGGATACTTTAAATCTTGCCACATATCCATGTAAGTAATTAATAATGATTACAATTATCTTCTGGTGCTAGAAAATAGTATAGGAGATTGTAAGGGAATTTGTTCTAATCAGTATTGTAAGGGAACGTGTTCTAATTAGTAATGGGTATTACTGTCCAGGGTGTAATGAGAATCACAAATTCCCTGTAGACAGAATGTAACATTGATAAGTTGGGTGATATTTTATCTTGTTACTGCTGTATTAGCACAAAATATTCTTTCTCACATACCTTTGCTGTTACCACAATCCCGTACTCTATGAAATAGTGTTGTGTATGACTGCAGCACCAGTACTGACCCATTCCCAGCCCTCTTCTATGCAACCAGCTCAGAAAGCTGTGCCAGAGATGAAGTCTCTTCTAGCATGTAAAGACAGGGGATGATAATACATATATACTTCAACCAAAGTGAAAAGACATCTGTGCAAATTCTTCGAACAAATGTTTAACAGTATCAGGAGGGATACCATTCTCTCATTTTCCCTAGTCATATAGAAAGAAAAGCAGAAGACACATTTATTCTTCCACCCAGTAATGTGAATGTTTCCCTAAATGGTGTACATGGAGTGCGTTCACTATTTTACTTAAATCTTGAAGTTGTATATACTGCTGCCATCTGAAAGGTAAGCTTCCATGACATCACAGCAGTCAGTAAAGGGTAAAAATTTAAAAGTGTGGCCACAGAAAAGGCAAGACCAAATAGTTGCCTGTGCTCTAACCAGTGATCCCAGAAATCTATGTTACTATATATAAAATGTACCAAATTACATCATAGTCTATCTAACATGCTTTGCTCTCCTGCAATGTAAATTATCCTTTAACAGCATCTTAGCAATGTAACCTCATACCTTCCTAGGCCATGTACCTTTGTCCATTCTGTTCTTTTCTCCAGTCAGCATTACAGGATACAACTAGAATCTCCTGGTGTACCCACATCATGTAAGTGTAACAAATAGTGACACAATGCTGTCATTTTTGGCATACAAGGCTAGTTTGGGGAGAATGAGACCCCCTTTTGATAGGGACTACTTCAGTTTCTTACAAAAGCTTTATGGACTTGGCAACTTCAGAAACATTCAGAAAGAACTTTTGCAACTTAACCATTATCTTAGTCAAACACATACTTGACAATTATGTAGCTAGAAATATACACTTAAGGAGAAATAATATCTTCAGAACTGAGACCTTTTTTTCTGAAAAGATAAATATAGTTGCTTCTACTCATACATTTTCTCACTGGTTTGGGCAGAAATGTTTCCCTATTTAATCTGAAAAGGGAGGCAAAATGGGGCCCTATTTGGATACCCAAATAGCAGTGATAATTCTGACATTTTCCGATATGTAAGGGTCATAGATTTAAATATCTCATAAGCAAGAGTCAAAGTTAGTAAGTCAAATTTCTTCCTGTTGTCCCTTAACCCTGAAATTGTACTGAACAGCTGGAAAATGTGTAACTCTTTCAGTTGGGCAATCCAATGGTACAATCATTAGTAAAACAATGGAGGTGAATACTTTATTTCCTCTTAGTGGGATGTCACTGTAAACATAATCCTGATGTATATGAAGACTAAGCGTTCTATGGTCAGTACCAAAACCAAAGGGTGATAAAGGACAACTGTAACAAGCACCTGTAATAAGCACAAAAAAAGGGAAACAGCAACTATTAGTAACTACAAAACAAGATTTTATAATAAGTAAAAACACAACAAAAAACTTAAAACCAAACATAATAAAATCAGCAAGGGCAGCATCAACAAAACTGTAAATTGGTTTATTCAAAAAGAAAACTGAGTATTTGAATGGCTAAACAACACTTATCACTGCAGCTTTGTTATGCACTCTAGACACACAGACACACATACAAAGCAGATTTATTAAACTGGATATTATTCTAAGAGTGTTCATTTGTAGTTTTGCATAGATAACTTCCCTATGTCTGGCTGAATCTATCCCTTGTGCAATTAATGGGACTGAAGGCAATTATTTGCACTTAAAATTACTGTTTTTTACCCATCAAACAAATATTATATAATATTACATACATAGTAAGCAGCTGTGATTCAGGAAAAAATGTATATGGTGTATATTGCTTGCAAGCAGTCGTACTTTAGAAAATGTAAGCATACTGATGATGTAACTGTTGTAGGTAGTTTTGCTTTGCTCTGCTTCATCTGAGTTTAATTTGCTACAACATGGCTATCCTGTGCAGTCCACAATGACACCAAATATTTTGAAGTGTCCACAGCTGAAGCACTGTATCATCAAGGAACATGAAAATATTACTGTTGTCCACTTATACATAAAAATACATTTGCAATTTAATTAATTCAGTATCACTTCAGCTATGCACACTTCAAAGTGCTTGTTGATGTTTTTATCTATGTAGCAAATTATATACATTTTTTTCATTTGCATAACACTCTGTCTCTCTGCTAAAGCAATATATGCATCTGAGAGGCTAACATACACACACACACACACACACACACACACACACACACACACACACACACACTCAAAACAGACAGTATTGCAACAGAATATTTTATTAATCATGCCTTAAGTTTAATTGCATGTCAGTCGTAGTTACCTTTGCTTATATTAAAGGAATATTTCTTCTATCTACTTAAAATGATTCACTGAGTTTTTTTATCAAATTACTGAAGCTTAATTTGGATGAAACAAAGTGGTTAAGGCTTCAGCTCAATGAAATAAAAAACAAGAAGCAAATTTTCAGGTAGTAAGTCCCCTCCTCTGGAAACCTACGCATACACACTCTCCAATACAGTAAGAAAGAAAAGCTCAACAGTTTTGAGCTGCTACTAGATCAGAAGTAGAAATTGTACTGGCAATGATGTTCTATGTGAGTCATAGCTAGGAGTTTAAACTTAGGGAAAATAAATCATTAAGTTAAAATGTCTACCTTGTACGCAATCTAGTGCAGGAAAAAAGAAAAACGAAATGTTTATATTTTCTTGTAATAATGTTGATCTGTTTAAACTTCTAAGGTAAACAGACAGTCAATTGCTTGCAATTGTTTAAGTATTTATCTTTACTTTCATTTGTAAAATGTGTGTGTGGATAGAGTGATTGCCAGAAGAAATAGTTAGACTTGATGGACATATCATGAAATAATGAAGGCCTGGTTATTTGAGGATACTAATGGCCAGTGGCACAAGAAGGCAGTATGACGGTGAATATATAATGTCTGACCAGCAAGTAGAAAATCCTAAGGATTTTGTAGATTTGTTCTAGAAAGTGTTTTTCATTTTTGCATGCAATTTGAACAATGCATGGTTTCAGGAATAAACTATTATTTTTGTAGTATTAGGGAGACTGTGATATATAGAATGAGCTGCAGCATTTCTAGGAACAATTTGCTCTTGGTGTGCAGAAAAAAATAACATGTGGATATGGCAGAGGATGTGGAAGCCCTTTTAGCTTCAGAACTTGCTGGAGAGTGCTGGGCATAAGTTGTTATAGAGGGTTGACAGCAGTAAACATTTTGCAGCATGTTGTACTTTGAAGTTCAAGAAGGAAAATCAATCTGTATATCATTCCTGCTTGTATTGCCTGTGCTGCAAAGCTCCAACTCTGGATTTAAGTATGACTATGGAAGGCCTTTCTGGTATCTACTATTCATTCCAAAGCTGGGGGTTATGGATTTGGCTGATGGACTCTTAATGAATCAGAAAAAAATGGTTGAGGAGGGGAGGAGCCTAGATGGCCAACTGGTAACAGCTTTTCTCTTGAGCTCCACATCAGTAACTAGAAAACAGGGGAATTATTAATTAAAATTCTATCATCTACTGCCTAAAAGTTGAATAATCTGCTTTAGAACCTGTAATCTACTAGATATACAAATTTGAAGTGTTTTTTTTAAGATTTTCCTGTCAAATTTTATGATTATTTATCTGAACAGAGATGAGCAACTCAAAAGCTTCACATTCTGATTCTTCACTAAAAAAAGAGATCCAGTCTATATCTGCCACTCTTCAGGAATTATACTTAAAGATGGACAGATTTACTGATAATCTTGACAAATTAAAGATAAACTGTCAACAACAAACAGATGTTTTAAAGGAAATTCTCCAGAAGCAACAATCTAAAATTTTGGACATTGAAACTTCTCTGAGTGATATAGATGGAAGGTTAAAAGAAGATGAATCTCACTGTGAACTTATATTGCAACAAAATAAGCGGCTGATAAATAAAGTAGGTGATGTTGAAAATAGAGAAAGGAGAACAAATATCAGAATTTTTGGTGTTCCTGAGAAGACGGAAGGAGAAGATATCATCTCTTTTCTAAATACCTGGCTTCCTGAAATTTTGGACTTAAAAGAAAGTTTCTTCATATGGAATTGAAAGAGCACACAGAGCTATTGGGAAACCTATTCCTTCTTCTCCTAATGCTTCCCCAAGATCAATAGTTGTGAAGTTCCTATCCTTTCTAGACAAAGAACTTATACTAAAAACAGCCTGGAGGAAAAGTCCTTTGTCATTCAAAGGAAATCAAATAAGGTTTGACAATGACTATTCCACAAGAGTTCTAGAAATAAGAAAAAAACTCTTGGCAATTGGTAAAACTATTAAAGCAAAATAAAATTAAAGTTCAACTTGTCTATCCAGCTAAAATCAAAATTATTCATCAAAATGAACTGAGAACTTTCAATAATATCGAAGAAGCTGTCTCTTTTATTCAGAACAAAAACATCAATACAATCCCAGAAAAAATGGAATGGTCACCATCTTCAACTCTCAAAAGATCATCTGATAAAAAATAATTGGTCAGATGTAAAGAAGAAGAAGCTAAAGACTGGTCTTAAAAGTACTGGACTTTTAAGTTCTCTCAAAGATCAATCTACACTATAAAATGTCCATGAGCATCTAAAAAGTATGTACCACTAATTTACTTTATTTGCAAATACTATTTTACTAACTTTTTCAATGAAATATATAACATGAATTAAAATTTAATTTCTCTCATCTGAATAGAACCATTTAAAATATTAAATAACATAGATTCTGTGTACACATGCTTTTGCTCTATTTTGGATTCTAACCTTTTAATAATTTTAAAATTTCAGTCATATGGTTGGGAACATGAAAGTTAGTATCAGAGTTAGTTTTTATGTACGTATGTGTTTACTGAAATATATTTAACAACTTTATTAGAACGTATCATTTTATCAAGGCTTAGATTTTTTTCTTCGCATATAATCATTTCATTTGTTTTAAACTAGCGTTTCAGCATTCGAATCTGACAGTTAATTGTTTTCCTTCATGAAATACAGTCTCGAGCTTTGTTTTTAAATATGAGGTGGTTTGTCTTCACTTGACTGCATTCGTGGTTGTTTGGATGCTTAGATTCAAGAGATATAAGTAGATCGCCTTTGATAGTGAACCGAGTGTCATGATGAGCCTTTATTTATTGTTTCCCTTTATTTTATATATATATATATATATATATATATATATATATATATATATATATATATATATATATATATATATATATATATATTTGTTTTTAAACTAATATACAGATTATATTGATTTATTTACTGTTGTTCCGATAGTTAGTACTTGCCTAGATGGTACATAAGACATTAAAAAATGTTTATTTAAAACTATAGTAGTTTAAAAGTAATGTTAGTTAATATTGTATCTGACTTTCGCATAGAACTGGTTCCCATAGCAACTTAAAGCAGTGATATGCTAATTAAGGATGATGTCATGCCCGAACATTCTGAATAAATATACTGAATAAGTGAACATTTTGGCTTCTCATACGTTTTGTATTTGTAATCGCATACACTAGTAGTTACATACTTGCTATAATGGTTGTATGTTTGTATGTTCAACTATTAAAAACATTCAAGCACTAAAAAAAATTAACTACTGTTGGAAAAAAGATTTTGTTTCACTAGCATCACTCGTAACATTTGATTATACTTGTGGCGGCTCTGTGCTTTATCTTAATTAATCATATATTACAAATCTTGTCAAGGGCGCTAGTTCCTTGCTATAATGGTTGTTATCAACATAAAAGCATCAAAAACAAAAGTAAGCATGCTTTAAATGAAATGAATAGATTTATTGTTAGCATGTCATTCTTATTAATATCTTCACTCAGAGATATACAGTTATTGCGAGTCACAGGTACACATAAAAAAAGCAATTTTAAATACTCCCAGTCTAATTCTGTATACATGGAATTCTCTTTAAATCTAGACAGAAGCCTAGGACTTTAACTGCATTCCTTTAATTAGTAATATCGCTTATAGACTTATAAATGGCAACTGATACAAGCTTTTGTTGGGAAGCAAACTTTGTATAACTAACATCACTTATAAATAATTAATCATTTCTACAGCGGCTTTGTGCTTTATGCTGCTGAGTTTGTATCACATATCTTTTTAAAGTCTTCAGCTTTCATTAAGTTGCTATGTTATCATAACCAGTCTTTCTGCTCAGAATTTAAAAGGTGGAGAGTACGGAATTCTGGGTGATGCATGAGATCATGATGAAATTTAATGGAATGTCCCAAATGACAAATATTGTTTAGAGCAGTAAATTCCGCTTGCTTTTTTCCTTTGCTCTAAACTTGGTAAACACAGCACATTTCAATTATATATTACTGGAATTACTTAATAAAGTATTAAATACCAGTAGATGTGATGTAATACTATTAAATCATATTAAATTCTATAAATTGACTAAGGAATAGTGAGACACTGATAAAAGTTAACTGTGAAAAGCTTAAAAATTTTAGGTAACTGTAACTAGTTATATATTTCATTAGAAGTATTAATGAAATTATGACCAATACAATTTCATTTATTTAGAGTCTTATAACTTATTACATCTCTTGAAAGATTTTCTAAGTATGCTAATGTCTTTTTAGCTATCAACACATGTTGATTAACAGGATATTTATTAATTTAGTTATCAGTAGTATTATACTAAGATCACTTCCCTTCATAATAAAAATAGAGAAACTATAAAGTATTTTGAAATTGTTATAGTCTGACTTATAATACATTTAACCTTGAAATATTTTGATAAAACTTCTCCATTTATTGTTAGTCAGGCTTCTTTTACTTGTTTAGTGAGGACCGTATGATATTTTAGGGACTTTTAGTTTATTAAATATTTAACCATATTAGTATTTTTATATAATGTCTTCAAATGATGACTCTAATGTTTTATTGTTTCTTCTCACTGATGTTAACAGTACTGGTTTACTTATCAATTCTGATACTATTGCTTATATAATCAATTGTTTACTTAAATACTTATTTTTCGATAACCTATTCATACATATACACTATTAAACTATTAATAATTTGATTCTGCAAGGATTCATATAGTAATATAAATATGTTCCTTACAATTAATTATTTCTTTTCTTTGTTTTTTTCTCTTAGCTATTTAAGTCTAAAAACACTGATCATAATCAACTTATATATTACATCAATATTTTGTTGTTCTCTTGTACTAATTAACTTATAGAATATACATATATTATATATATATGTGTGTGTGTGTGTATATATATATATATATATATATATATATATATATATATATATATATATATATATGTATATTGGAGCCTCAAATTAGGCCATATTATTAAAATCTTTGGTATGATGGATAATCTGACTGGATATTTTTGTCCTCTCAGGCTAGGAATGGATTTCATTCCATGCCAGATAAAGGTTTTACTGAAGTTAACTTATTCTTTTAAAAAACTGTTTTTCCTTTTTCCTGCCTCAACTTAATTCTAAGTTTTATCTTTTAATGAGAGTTAGCAATTTATTTTCAAAATATAGCTTTCTCAAGAAGGATATGCAGGATTTAAATAATACAAGTATTTGTTACCATATCATTTCAAAATTCCCAACCTTTGAATAAATAAGATAGAATTAACCTTTCTTTCTCTAAATGTTAATGGTTTAAATAACCCAGTGAAAATATCTAACTTATTAAAATACTTTAAATTAAATAAAGCACAAGTAATTTTTCTACCAGAAACTCATTTTAAAATTAATGATAGTTTTATTTGGAATCTAAATGAATACTTAAGAATATCCAACTCTTCATATGTCAAAAAAACTAGAGGAGTATTAACATTATGGAAGGAAAGCATCATCTCTCCTCAAATTATCTATAATTATAAAGATAAAGAAGGTATTCTATCAATTATAATAATAAAATATAGTAATAGGATTTGGACATTAGTTAATGCTTATTGGTTTCCTGGTATTGGAGTAAGAACAATAAAAACACATAGAACTTATAATTAAAAATTCTAAGGGTAGCCTGATCCTAGGAGGGGACTTGAACTGTTTATTCAATGATTCAGAAACTTCTAATAAAAAAATATTTTCGTATTACCTCTATAGGGAAGAATTTTAAAAAATGGATAGATAATTTACAGCTATTTGATTTATTTTATCTTAAAAATAATAGCTCACTGGATTTTTCTCATTGTGATTTTAGATATAAGACTCATACTAGAATTGATAACATTTTTATATCTCAAGATCTAAAAACAAAAATACAATACTTTACAATAATCCCGTGTCCTATATCTGATCATAATGCACTCATTTGTCAACTCCAAACAAACTTTAAAACATTGTCTTACATTAAAAGAATTCCAGCCTATATTACCAAATTAAAACAATTTAAACCTTGGTTAGATTCAGAAATATTTTTTTTTGGATACAAATCTAAATAGTAAAGTAAATATAGTAATTATCTGGGATTCCTTGAAAGCTTATTTATATGGCAGAATTATTACATGGTTTAATAATAAAACAAAGGAATGGGAGTCCAAACTGTCTAACTTACAAAAACAAATCATATTAATTAACAATGATAGTACAAAAACTTTCTTAAACAAGAAAAAAATAAATTGAATCTTTAAATAAAAAATATAATGATATCCTAACCCACAAAACTAATTTAGCTTTAGAAAAATTAAAATGAAATTCTTTATCGGTTTCTCTAAAGTGCATGCATAATCTAGCATTGAGAATTAAAAGACACTCTACTGAAAATAATATTGTGAGTGTGTTTCATGAAGGAAGAAACAATAAAAAATGTCTGATATAGGGGATGTCTTGGATGCCTTTAGATTTCACAACAATACAAAAACAAAAAAAAAATCAATATAAAGTTTCATATTAGGATCTGGACCTTTCTAAAATAAAAAGCTTACCAGAAAACTTAATAGATGAAATTCAGAAAAAAATTTCCTTAAAAGAAATTAATGAAAAAATTAAAGAAAGTAAAAGCAATAAATCACCAGGAATAGATGGTATTATTAATGAGATTTATAGGCTTCTACCACACTTGGCTGTATCAGTTTTACATAAGGCTCTAAATGAGTCATACTTACAAGGTATAATTCTACCTTCACGGAAATATTCATTAATTACCCCTATACTAAAAGAAAATAAAGATTCTCATTTGTGCAGTTCATATAGGCCAATTTATCTGATTAATAATGATTACAAAATCCTAATGTCTATTTAAGTTAATAGATTCAAGAAAGCACTAACGCATCTTATCACTGAAGATCAAACAGGATTTATATATAATAGACATACTCAAGATAATATACAAAGAATTATAACTACCATAGATATTTTAAATAGAGAAAACCAAGACGTTCTCATAAATATCCTTGATATTGAGAAAGCATTCGACTCACTAAATGGGAATTTTCTCTTTAAAATTCTTGAACTATATAAGTTTCCTATTCAATTTATTTCTTTTATAAAACATGTTAACAATAATTTATCATACGTAAAATTAGGTCCATTTGTGTCTGAATATGTTGAAATAACTAAAGGTACTAAACAAAGATGCCCATTGTCCCCAATCGTATTTGCTCTAGCAATAGAACCTTTCTCCTTGACAATCCAATCTAATCCTAAAATTAAAGGATTTAATATAAATAATCAATTTGATTCTAAGATAATGTTATTTGCTAATGATATTCTACTTACTTTAAAAAATTCAGAAGAGTCCTTACAAGAATTAGATCTGTTAATTAAAAATGTTACTGTATCTCAAGATTAAAAATTATAGTTCTAAATCTAAACACATATTTTTAAATAATAAAAAAAAAATGATAACATTAATTGATTACAAATGAAATTATTGAGAAACGGGTCCCTTCTTTAAAATATCTAGGAGTTGAAATATGTAAAAATTGTGATGTAACTTTAAATACTAATTATAATAGCATTGTAAAAATATTAAAAGATCTTACAGAGAAATGGAATGATTTACATATAAATTTTGAAGATAGATTACAATTAATTAAAATGATTTTGTTACCTAAAATAAATTATATTGCTTTATCTATTCCTATACTACCCAATAAAAACACTTTAAAAGTAATAAATACAGTTCTTTTAAAATTCTTATGGCACCCAAAAAAAATAGAATAGCTTTATCAAATCATATTAGGCCATGGGAGCTAGCAGGAAGAAATTTCCAAGATTTAGAATCATATATATTAAAGCTTATAATTTCAAAATAATTTTAAACTGGATTAATCCAAACATCTCTTCACCTTGGAAATCTCTACAGGCAGTCATTATACTAAATGAAAATAAATTAATAAAACATGCACAATTTAATGATCTAAGTAATAAGCTTTGGTATGCACTTTGTATTAATTTAAAATATAATACTACTAAATTCACTAACCTAAATTATCTAAACTCTATAATACTTTTAGAAGTTTTGTTAATAATTTTATTGATATTAAATTCTGGATACAGCTACTATTTCCTTTCAAAATTACAAAAAAAACTTCTTCAATGATATTAGTATGGATATTCTTAGTAATTGGGAAGGGAAAAAGTTTACTTGTTGGTATCATTGCACAACAAATTTAGTTACCCTAGATGCACATAATTTAATTAAAACTTTTAATTTACCGAAATCAGACTGGTTAGCTCTTAATAGCTTAATTCCATTCACTCAAGATTTATGCAGAACAATAGAAATGTCTTCTTTTAATTCTTTGCCCAAATTTATAACTCTTATACACGGAACATTACAAGGAGAATGCACTTGGAAAAATTTAACCTCAAAACTTTATAGAGTTATTATTAATTACAAATCTACTCCTAATCAGAAATTTTGGGATTTTATTACTAAGGATTTTACGTTGCCTCTAACATCTTAAAATAAAGCTAATCTTTTACTTTCTATTAAATTCAATTCTAATTTGCAGATCTGGAATATTTTTCCTGGAAATTTTTATATAGAGCCTTTTACACTCCTAATAAAATTGCTAAATGTAATGTCTCTAAGGAAGTAAAATGTTGGAGATGTTCAATAGTTTGTAAAGCTGATTGGTCTTATATTTTTTATAAATGCTCTCACATAAGGACATTTTGGGAAGATATTGTTAAATTTCTTCAAGCTATTTTCAGTGATTCTTTTATTTTATCAAAATCTTTAATTTTTTTGAATGTAAATGATTCTATTATATTGAATAATAACAATAAATATCTTCTTTGGTCAATACTGGCAGTTGCCAGAAAATGAATTATGAGAAAATGGAAATCACCTTCCATTCCAACTTTTGTTGGATAAAGTAGCATCAATGGAAATACAAGCTAAAGAATTAAGAATTTTTCCCAAACAAATGGACTGATAATCCCTGGAAGAAGGTTTTATCCCTTATTAAGACAATGAATTCAGATGTACTTTCAATCAACTAATTAATTTGGAAGTTTGGATTGTTGAATCCTGTATGTCCTTCTTTATATGTGTGTATAACTTGCTATTCTCTAATATATTGCTTGAGGCCTTTGTAAATTTTGTATATAGTTTATCATATTTTGTTTTTCAAATTGTAAATGTAAATTTAATTTTTTTTCTTCATTTTATTGGAAAACAAATAAAAAATCTTGGAACAAAAAAAAAGAAAAATGGTTGAGGGGGTGTGGCCAAGATGCCAGTCTGATAGCAACAGAACTCCATAGCTCTGCTTAGATTTTAATATCCTGACAGGAAATATAATTTAATTTTTAGAAAAAAAACTAACTAAAAGTATACTAAAAGTTAGATTAACATAGACTCTTTATTATTTTCTAAAAATTAATACATAGTGAAGAGAATTTTAAATTATTCATGTCAAGAAGTTTTCTACTGGAGATCTCAAGATGAGCAACTTGAAGAACCCACACCAGGAGAGTACAGTGAAGAAAGAACTACATCTTATAATAACAAACATCCAAGAACTGTCACTAAAAACATGAGCAACGTGAAGAACCCACACCAGGAGAGTGCAGTGAAGAAAGAACTACATCTTATAATAACAAACATCCAAGAACTGTCACTAAAAACATGAGCAACATGAAGAACCCACACCAGGAGAGTGCAGTGAAGAAAGAACTACCTCTTATAATAACAAACATCCAAGAACTGTCACTAAAAACATGAGCAACGTGAAGAACCCACACCAGGAGAGTGCAGTGAAGAAAGAACTAGATCTTATAATAACAAACATCCAAGAACTGTCACTAAAAACATGAGCAACGTGAAGAACCCACACCAGGAGTGTACAGTGAAGAAAGAACTACATCTTATAATAACAAACATCCAAGAACTGTCACTAAAAACATGAGCAACGTGAAGAACCCACACCAGGAGAGTGCAGTGAAGAAAGAACTACATCTTAAAATAACAAACATCCAAGAACTGTCACTAAAAACATGAGCAACGTGAAGAACCCACACCAGGAGAGTACAGTGAAGAAAGAACTACATCTTATAATAACAAACATCCAAGAACTATAATTAAAAATGGGCAAATCCGAAAACAAAATGGATATTATCAAACAAGAATGAAGTAAACAACTGGAACTTCTAAATGGAATAGTAAAAAACAATCTGAACAGATTCTTACCTTAGAGGAAACAATAACTGACCTAGCTACTAGAGTGACAGAAAATGAACATTACAATGAATTGTTTCTGAAAGAAAACACCAGAATGACTGAGAAACTGGAAGACCTTGAAAGTAAATCAAGGAGGAATAACATAAGAATATATGGAATTCCTGAGAAAGAAGAGGGTGCTAACATGATTCAATTTCTCAATAAGTGGTTTTCATCAGCGCAAAAGATGCCTGAATCCCTCTCTTTTGGAATTGAGAGGGCTCATCAGTCCCTGGTAAATCCAGCTTCATCTCTGAGTTCATCTAACCCCAGGCCTACAATAGTTAGATATCTTTCCTCGCAAGACAAGGACTTAGTGCTGAAATCAGCTTGAACTAATTCCCCTATTAAGATGGGTGAAAAAGTTATTCGTTTTGACAATGACTACATCTCTACAGTTATATCCAGAAGAAAGGAGTATGTTCCTCTAATTAGGTCCTTGAAAAAAGCCAATATTAAAGCTCAAATTCTTTTTCCTGCAAGAATAAAAATCACCTTGCCAGAAGGAGTGAAGATCTTTGATTCCCTACAAGAAGCAGTAGAATGTATCCAAAAGAAAAAAATACTGCAGGGTTTAAAAGAAATGGAATGGTCATCCCAGAGTTTGAAGAGACAGGCAACAAAGAATGGATGGTCTGTGAAGGAAGGAGCAAACAAAACTAAGAAACTAAAGCACAAATGAATAAAATAATTCTAATTTTAAATGCTTTGTTTTATGAATCATAATATATTTGATTCTGGAAAGTCTATATGCTGTAAGGTAATGTGAATCATGTTTCTTATTAACTTTCTATTTTCCTTTCTATATATCTACTTTTTCTAATTACATACAGTACTAAGTATTTAAATAACATTCTCTCTCTCTCTCTCTCTTCTTTCTTCCTATTCTTTTTTGTTACCAGTGTTCCTTTTCTCTCTTTTCCCCTTTATAAGTACTTTGCATATGTTTCCCTTTTAAATAACCACAATTGAAGTATGTATTCTAATTCTTCAGTAATAGTATAATTTGACTTAATATCAAAGTGCATTTTTTTCTAGTGGGTCAGTGGTGGGGTAACAAGGTGTTTGTGACTAGTGTTTCTAACTATATGTTTTAAACTCTTTGTTTAGATACATTTAAACATTAATACAGTACATTAATGGTGTTTTATAGACAGCCAAATATAGGTTTTATATATATATATATATATATATATATATATATATATATATATATATATACATATATGTGTGTGTGTGTGTGTATACATATATATATATATATATATATATATATATATATATATATATATATATATACTAAGTTCCTTTTTTTCTCTCTCTGGCCTGTTTAACTGGTGGGTAAATGATTGAAATGTTATAATATGATTTCTGATTTGAGGCAGCAGTTGTTACTTCTAAATAGCAGTTTTATATGAAAGGGTTAATTATTTCATGATGTTAATGTTTTGTGAGGAAACTGGTGGTCTGTGTGACTGTTCTCATTGTGGAGATTCATGACATGCACTGACAAGGCAGCTTGAGTGTTTTTTTTTTTTTTTTTGCTTTCTGTGAACTCTAAAAGCTTCAAAATCTGAATTTCCCACAGAAAATACTTTTTTTTTCACTAGAGACAACTTCTGTTGTGCATGAGCCTATTTAGATACTTTTTAACAAGTTCATGAAGCTGCAGCTTGAGGAAACAACAGTGATGACATTTTGACATTTTGAACTTGTTAAATGGCTGTACTTAAAATTCTTTTCTCTTGAAATTCTGTTATCCTTCACTAGATACTTTAAATGGCAAATAATTACTTCTGATAAAAGTGTTTAACTCCTTTGAAAATGCCTATGTTCTCTTATAGATGCATACATTCTGCAGATTCAGTGGCACTATTAGTAACTGACATCAAGTGAACTAGGAGCTGAATTAGTAAACTCATTATGCATATTAACATCAGGCTTATGTTATATAACTAAACCTTTAGTAACTAAACAGAGGGTTGTGAGCCCCCCCTCTCTCTCTCTCTCTGTCTTTCTGTCCCCCCTTCCTGATGAAAGACATCAACATAGATATTGTTAATACATATGAGTAATATGTGTATAATTGCAAAATATAATAGTTATGTTGTAATAAGTATTTTATATATATATATATATATATATATATATATATATATATATATATATATATTCAACAGATCCTTACATGAAAAATATGACTGACAAAATGGTTAAATTATCTGATGTTTCTTGAAAAGTCTTGGAAATAATGACAATCTTCTTAACATTCAGCTTCTAATGTTTATACATACTTTGATCTGATGTGTATTTCCAGCATATCTACATATTAGATGTGCTATTATCATGTGTGACATATTCATATAGCTTCAAATATATTGGACACTCTCATTATATATTTCATGGCTTCAGATTTATTTAGTTGCTTTCATAATGCTTTTCTTTTTTTGTTTTTATACTTTACTCTAAGCAGAGGTGGATAATTTTTGTCATTTGGTATTGGAGAGGTGGGGGATGGATGGTTTAGTTGAGTTTTTAACTAAACCAGAAACGTTATGTTTCATGTATGTGTTTGTAAATAGTTTTTGTTTTTTGAAAGTAGTGCTTAATACATGTTATGCATCCATGATAAGTAAGATTTCAGTATATGTTAAGTCAACACAGAAGAAAAGTCTTTCAGTTAGTAATAATTTTATTTATTTATTTATTTTACATTTGTTGACCGGGCTAGTCTAGCTGGATACATGTCCATTTTCAGTAGAGGCCCAGGGAGAAAAGCTCCAAGAAACATACAAAATTAATATAAAAGTCATAACAGATTAAACTAAAAACAGCAATTGTTGCATAAAAACATTAGTTTTTAAAAAGTACAAAATACAATACTCATAGTGAGCATAACATAAGCAGTAAGCAGTAAAGGGTAATGTACAAGAGAGGGTACAATATACATATATGCATACATTTTATTAGCAATAACATGCTATATTGATTCTTTAAGGGTAAGATTATAAGGATGTAGAGTGATAATTAGTGTAAAGGAAAAAAGTTAGTCGGAGTTAATACAGGAGCATAGCCAGTGTTTATTGAGAAATAGTTTTAGATTCATTTTAAAAAGTGAGAGAGAAGTCTGAGTTGTGAGTTCAGTGGGTAGTAGTTAGTTGGAAATGGAAGTATTGATCAGCAATTTGTTTGAGGAGTGTTAGCTCTTGAGATTATTGTAAGGTGTAATGAGGCTAGAGAGTATTGGAGTGTTGGTGGGTTGATACAGGGTTTTGTGGGTGATAGCAAGCTGGTGAAATTGAAGGTGGTTAAGAAATTCTAGCCAGCCTAGTTATTTTAGATTCAGACAGTGATGGGTTCAGAAAGGAGATCCTGTAGCAAATCTAGCAATATTATTATTATACGATGTTGCCAGCTTGTTGAGGTTGTTTTTAGAAAGATTAGTGTATATAGGTGAAGCATAGAGTAGAGTGGAGATTAAGTGAGTTCTGGCTATAGCGGTCCTAGCTACTGGTGTAAGGAAGGGTTTGATTCTGTAAAGGGATCCCAGTTTTTTGTTAACTGATTTTATTGTGCTGTTTATATGAGTATCAAAGTTGAGGTTGTTGTCTATTGTTATTCCTAAGAGTTTAGTGGTTGGGTCAGGAGAAATAAGAGTACCATTATTAGATGTGAGTGTGAAATGTATAGGGGTGGACTTTCGGGTTGGCGTGAAGAGTAACAGTTTAGATTTTTGGGGGTTTAGGAGAAGGCAGCAGTTTGAGAACCATTGTTCTACAGTATTGAAAGCTTTTTGGGTAAGAGACTGAAGTTCAGTTTGAGAAGTGGCTGAACAGATTATAATAGAGTCATCTGCATATTGAATGCAAGTGGTGTGTGGAATTTCTGCTTGAAGGTCATTAATTAAATGGAAAATAGGAGTGGGCCTAATATGGAGCCCTGTGGAACACCAAGGGGAAGGTGATTAGATAGTTTATTTTGCCAGAGTACAGTCTGCTGTCAGTTTTCTAGGTAAGATTTGAACCAATTCATGGTTAGAGGATCGAGTGAAAGGCATTTCAGTATGTGTAGAAGGAGTTGGTGATTAACCATGTCAAAAGCTTTAGATAAATCAATGAAAAATGCAGAGGAAAGAATATTTTTGTTACGTTTTTTGTTGATACAGTTTGTGAAGGATAACAGGGCAGTGGTGGTACAGTGGAAAGGTTTGAATCCATGTTGATAGTTGGCAAGTAAGTTGTTATGGATAAGGTGCTTAATTAGTTGCTTATTGATGCACTTTTCCATTATTTTTGCAAGAGGGGATAGCAGAGCTATGGGACGAAAGTTAGAGAAGTCATTGGAGTTCCCCCCTTTATGTAATGGGATAATATGAGACATTTTCCAGATAGATGGGATAACTCCTTCACTTATGGTTCTATCGATCAGAAAGGAAATGGGATAGGCAATGGCTTTAGCTCCTTTTTGCAGGAATTCTACCAGGAGTTGGTCAGCTGAGGGGGTGGTAGGTTTTAATTTTTGGAGAAGGGAGCAAATAAAGGAAGTAGACACTGGTTGTAAATGAAATGATGGGGGTAGGTTTGTAGAAGAAGTAGGCAGATTTGAGGTATCAGGAGATAAATGGCTAGCAAGAGTTTGGATGGCACCTGTGAAGAAAGAATTGAAGGCATTAGCAGTATGTGTGTGATTCTCAGGGTTAGAGCCTAGTGGGTTGGGAGTGATAGATTGACCTGGGTATAGAAGTTTGTTAATGCTAGTCCAAAACATTTGTGGTTCCTTGTGGTAGGTTTGCTGTAATTGGAGGTAAAAGTTCTTTTTGTCTAACAGGATGGCTTTTTTGTATTATTTCTATGTTGCCTAAAGGTTTTGGTGATCTGTAGGATTCTTAGTAGTACACCATTTTTCCCAGGATTTGTTTCTGAGAAGGATTTTTTGCCTAGTATTATTAGAGAGCCAACATACACATTATAGTAAATGGCTTATAAATCTTTATCATTAAATATTAATGGTTTGAACAATAATGTCAAAAGTGCCAGTTTGCTTAAATATATCAAAATGCATAAAGCCCAGATAATCTTTTTACAGGAACCCCATCTATTAAAAGAAGATCTACAAAAATACTCATTCAATGGCTATACCATTCTGGCTGATTCATGTGTTAAGACTAAGAGAAGGGGCACTCTTATTCTATGGAAAAATACTTATACTATGCCAAGAATAATAGATACAATTTCAGATAAAGATGGGATGCTAATTGTTGTTATTTTGGAAATCAATAGGAAGTATTATACTTTGATTAATACATACTGGATACCAGAACTAAGTAATAAGTATGTTGACAAATATCTGGACCTGATTACTTTAAATGCAAAAGGGGAAATTACAGCAACAGGTGATTTTAACTGCCTATTATCAGGCAATGATACTTCTAAAAATCATAAAATAAAACTAACATCTCAAGCCAAGAAGTTAAATGACTTTACAAACCAGATGAACCTTAAAGATATACATGGTCTAAGAGAACATTATTCCTTATTCTATACTCACTATTCATATTTGTTTGGTACATAAACAAACATTGATAAGGTCTTTGTATCAAATAATATATACTCTAAAATAAGTGATGTATCTATAATGACATGTCCACTTTCAGACCATAATGCTCTAAACATTACATTAACTGCACCTACAGATGATTTAAGGTTTCTAGAGAGAATTTCTGCTTACATAAATAAGTTAATTGACTTTAGGGACTGGATAATGAAAGAAATAGACATGTTTATGGAAACAAATGATAATGGTGAAGTGACTGTTACTATACTATGGGACACCTTTAAAGTTTATATATATATATATATATATATATATATATATATAGTAGAATAAAATCTTAGTACCTTAAAAAATGAGAGAGTGGGACAAAGAACTTTTAGACTTACAAATAAAACATAGACAAGATAAAAATAGATGCAACTCCCCCCCCCCAAAAAAAAGTAGCACATAATGAAATTACTAAGTTAAATAAAAAATACCTAGAAGTTCTGAATCATAAGGTAGCCATAAACCTGGAAAATTTTAAATTACAGTCTTATGCTATAAATCCCAAATATCTACATAAAATAGCAGTAAGATCCAAAAAATACACTATCAAAATCTTATTAATGAGATTAAATATAAAGTGATGGTTCAGTTAAGAGTACATCTAACTTAATGGGCATATTAGAAGTGTTCAAAAACTACTATAAAGATATAAATAATAACACGCCACTTTTGGAGACATAATGTAATAAATACTTTTATTCAGGAAAATATAACTAGTAAGATGTCATTGCAACAAAATAACATATTAAATAAACAAATAACACTAACAGAAGTTAAAAAGCAAATAAAAAATGTAAAAGATAATAAAGCTCCAGGACTGGATGGAATAATTCCTGAACTATAAAATATTTTTCCTGAATATATAATAAAGAAAATTAGTGTCTTTACTATGGTTAAGCAAAAATGTACAACACCCCCATCATGGAAATACTCAATTATCTCCCCCATATTAAACAAGGTATGGACCGCAAATCTTCTGATTCATATAAGCCAATTTCATTACTAAACACTGATTATAAAATTTTCACAACAATATTAGCTAATAGGATAAAGACATATTACTTAATTTAATACATAATGATCAGACAGGGTTCATTCTTCATAGAAAAATGCAAGATAACATTATTAAATTACTATCATTAATAGACATAGCATGCTGTATTGCCTAATGAGCAGGATTTGAAATAATTTACTACACACTAAAGAAATTATCTATTAACAAGCTTTATTTCTACTTTCTACTTTTGAACAGAAAGTCTACTTTAATGGCATATTTCAGCTAACAAAACTAGTGGCATAAAAAGTAACTAAATAGAAGTAATAGTTCAAAACAGCACTCTAGCTATGCAGTTCAGCAATTCTTTAAAGCATAAGGAAAAAAGGGGTTAATACATCACCAGTTGGTACTTCATCACAGCTGCCTCATTGACTGGGCAAGCCCAAAATAGTCAGGTATCTTGCTGGAGATTCCAACCGGGAACATGCCAGAGCAATGTGTCCATTCTACGGAGAACTCCAAACCAGACTCCCATGAGTCCCCATCTTATATAGGCTGCTTGCTTCTTCAAAAATCAATCATATCCTATGACTTGAATGTTTCCTTCTCACAGGAAAAGTACAGACTACATGACAGCAAACAGGGGTGATGGCCAGTCACCCACAGATGCTTCAGTAAGCTTGCCAATACTCCCTAAAATATATAAACAACTCTAAAATATGTAAATAGAACATTCTATCAAACTAGCAAAGATATAAACAACTCTAAAATATGTAAACAATAGAGTGCTCTATCAAACTAGTAAAGGTGAGAAGGCAAGATATCAAGCTGAGCCATCGCAACAACTTGTATTGCCAAGTTATGATGACTCAGCTTAACATCTTGTACTGCCAAGCTTCTTCTGACCCCTTCCCTAAACACATAGAAAAGTGTAGAAAAGTAAAATGTTAAGCTGAATATTAACCCATTAATAGCTGAGTGTCAGTGGTCAGGCCTACACATAGTCAATAGTCAATTTAGCCATATTTGTATTACACATTCAAGTACAAAAAACAACTATTATCAGCCTTGACATAGAAAAGGCTTTTGATTCTATTAGTTGGTCTTATCTACAAAGAATTCTGATTGGTTTTGAATTCTCCTCAGATTTTGTCAACTTATTAATGAAAATGTATAGTGGGGCACAAACCTATGTGAAAATCGGATCATGTCTAACCTCACCACTAGAAATCTTCAAGAGAACTAGACAAGGTTGTCCTTTGTCACCTTTATTATTTGCTCTTTCAATGGAACCTTTTGATACCAAAAGCAAAAAAATAGCATGGAAAAAATTGAAAACCTTTTGAACAAATACCAATAACTTCTCACAGATAAAATGATTGCTTATCATGGATGAATGTAAATATTGTAAATAGTTTTGTTATTGTTTTATTGTATTTGTTATATGTACATTTGCATATGTTTATAATAAAAACAAAATAAAAATATAAAAAAAAAAATGGTTGATCTCTGATATGAGCTTACAGAGTGAGTATGTAGGAAGCTGTGGGGAAAACTAAAAAAAAATACTTGAATAGGAGATACAATGCTGGCATGGTGGCTATGATTGAAAGATTTTGTAATTCTGAAGTGCAGAAAAATAATAAATGATGCTGACACCTTTTGAAATTCTGAAGACCATAATAATGGAACAAAAAGTACAAATGCAGGGAAATATGTACAATGTCTGAGGGTGTGGTACTTTTGTGTATCCCTCTTAGTCTGATGTGCAGTGATTTCACAGTTAATATATGTAAGTGGGAGGGTTGTGAGGGGGAACAACCTCCATGTCAGAAAGGGAGATAAGAAAAGGTCTCCGTGCAAGTTTCTGTTCGTCCATTACTGAGTTTTAAAATGTGCTATAAATCACAGTTCATTTTTGTAAGACATTTAGGAGCCACACTTTTGGGACTTGTACATGTGATAGGGAAGCAGACCATGTAAACTACATTGAGTATGAAACGTGATTGTGGAGTTAACTGTTATATTGGTTGGAGATTTTTAAAGTAATGATGATGATTGTTTTATAATGGTTCATGTGATTTGATTATGGTGCTGACTGTGGAAATAAGGGTAGATCTTGGCTAGTATTGTAAGGGTCCTAAGACAATTAGCCTAGTAACTTCCTATGATCCTATGATCATATGATCCTATGGTGTGTTGAGTTGCATGCATAAATATGGACATTTTCCATTACAGCTTAGTTATGGATGATACCTTTTTATACCCTATATGTTCATATGTAAGAATAAGGACATCTTATACCATGTTACTGTTAATGTTGCAGGTAGAGGCTTGGAATATATCAGGAGACAGGGTAGAATGATAATGCAGGAGGATCATTTAGTTCTGTAGTTTTTATATGAATCTGTAAAAAGCAATAACAAATAGATCACTAGGTTAATCTAGTGAGTTTTTGGATGTTGTACAAACTGCACTTACAACTTATAGTAGATGAAGAGTAGGTGACATTCAGATGGATGGGAAAAGCAGACACCAAAATGATTGCTTGTATTACTTATTTTATACATTTTCTGTTCTTGTGGCACTTGTTTCGACTAATGTGTATTAGGGTATCTTATCAAGAAAACCCATGCTTGCGTGCTAAAAAAGGTATTCTATATGTTGTGTTTTGCAAGGGCCATAGGATGGCATATAAAATGAAGAACCGTAGGCTTACTTAATTGTGACTACACATTTTTGTTAACAACCATGTGAGGAGGATTCAGAGTACATCAGTAGGAGTACTAATTGAGGCACATTATTTTTGTAGTAATGGCATAAGTATTATTTGCAAAATCATCATCATAAGAAAAGTGTTGTATCTGAAAATGGAAAACAAGTTGCAAGGGAATCTAGCTGCTTTAAATTGTCCATAAAGCCTTTGACAGACCAAAATAAAGATTTTTTTATTAGCATTCTTGCAGATTTGAGGGTCATCAGTTGGTTATTTTATTTTACTAAGGATCTTACTTTATGAGGTATACTTGGTACACTTATAACAATGGTTGTTAGATACCAGTATAAACAGAGTTAAAAAAAGTCAAATTTCATTTTCTTTTCAGTAGGTTCAGGGGAATTTACTAGGGAATAATCAAGGATCAATTAATCCATTTGTTATGACTGCAAGGATGTCTGAAAAGGTTCCAACTATTGCCCAAAGTTAGTGTTTATGCTGAAGGAAGGTACTGTGCAATGGATTTCACATAGGGCAGTGGCACTCAGTTGGAATTAATGAGATGCAATCTATAACAGTGTGACTAGGGTGCTCAACAGTATGACAACTGAGCTGTGGAATGTAAGACTTTGCAGTTCTGGTATGGGGAGATTCATGTGTGTTGACTTTGAAGAGGTTGTACAGAAATAAATGGACATGTCATTTCCAAGCAAGATAAAGGCTTAGGCCATCAAGTATTATCCTTTATTTCCTATTCTATATTGGGCCATTTTGGATTTCAGCATACTAAAGTAGGTAAATTAAAACATTTAATAAAACAACAGCATTGCATCATTCCATTGACAAAAACAATTCAAACTTTGTCTTGTACAAGCATTTGCCTCTCACATTCAATAGATATACTCACTTATAAAATGGGTTTAGAAAAATGACTGATCAGATTGCTCAGATTTCTTGCTGACTGTGTATTAATACTGCTCTATGTGTGAAAAAGTAGTGCAGAACACCCAAGCACATAATTGCTCACAGATCCCTTCTCCCTTATTGCTGTTAAAATCCAACAAACTGTCACTGACTTGAAAAGTCATTTAATGGGGGAAGTTATCAAATATAGAAATGCTCAAAATAATTATCCAACTACCTAAATAAATAAATAATAATCAATAAAAAAACACCAACCACAAGGAACACCACCATTTGACTTAATTATATATATATATATATATATATATATATATATATATATATATACACACACACACACACACACACACACACACACACACACACACACACACACACACACACACACACACACACACACACACACACACACAATAACAAAGTAATGCAGTGGATATCCTCTGCCTGGCATTGTTTGACCTAACAGATAAATCTGAAGATACAGTATACAAAAGTAAAACACTGAATACAAATGCATATCAAGATAAGCATAAAGAAGGCATACAAAATTACAATACAAATTCAGTTTAAAAGGCCAACAAGCATGCCACCAGCTAAACCATTTTGAAAAAATATATGAATTTACTACTTAAATATATGTGCTTTTTGTTTCCTGGGAGCTGCCACCAAAAATTCACTTTGTGAACATTGTTGAGACTACAAGCTTTTAGCTAAACTGACTTATTTAAGATGATAGTAGAGAGAAGAATTCCTATTTACATAAATGTGTCTCTCAATTCTTGGAGTTGCTGCAAAAATGATTACTCTTGGGAATAGTTTTGAGATTGTGTTATATTGTAAAAAAATATATAAGTTTGTGCATCACAGTAGTACTGATATGTAAATCTCCTCTTCTGGACTCACTCTGAGGTGATCTCTGCCTAACATATAAAGCTATGTCAAACCCAGAGCTGTTGGACATGCTACACCTAAAAAAATCCCAATCCCTCCAAGCTACACGCTCTAGGGACCTAAACCTTGTCACCACATAAAACAGGCCATGCTGGAGGGATAGATTCCTGTCCCAGAGACTTCCTATACTCTGGAACAATCTACCCATCTATGTCAAGCAAAGTTCTTCACTAGCACTCTTCAAGAAAAATCTTGATGAGTGGATGGGAAATAAGAAATACACCCCGGGGATCACTTCTGTGTCTCTGCTCAACAGTGGTACAGGAAAATAATTTTCTTGGGTGTTGTAAGCCATGGGACCTTGCTGGCTAGGCTTACGTAGGCCCTTGGGCCAAGAGCCTAGTACCTATATATGATCTTTCCTGTCAGTAATTACATGAGATGTGACTAAGCATTGGTACCTGTTTACAAAAACATTACAGTAAATGCACACAGCAGTTTGATAGAAGAGTCCATTAAATGACTACCATGAAAATATCCGGTGGTTCTCAAGCTATCTCACAAACAGGCAACAAGCAGTTAAATGGAAAAAAGCTACCTCACCCTTCCTTAATACATCCACAGGTGTCCTGCAAGGTTCCATTCTACACCCCCTACTATTCAACATATTCATAAATGATTTCTTCCAAGCCATTCCTAACTCCAGTCTCATCCAATATGCCAATGATTCTACTTTAATCTGTTCCTCCCCTTCCATCACAACTCTTAACAATCTAACTCAAGCCACCTTCTCTTCCACTGAACAGTGGATGCTCAACAACCATCTAGCCTTAATGCAACCAAAACAAAATGTATGTTATAAAATGCATCCAAAACATCTTCCCTAGACAAACAATACTTCATAATTACCATCGATAATACCCCCTAATACCTCTGACACAAAATTACTAGGAATTATCATTGACAATCAACTAAAATTTGATAACCATCTTCAAGCAAATATCAAAAAGCCCCATAAAACATTAGGTATGCTTTACTGCCACAGTCGCTTTATCTCTCCCACCACCAGAATTACATTAGCTATAACATGCATCGTCCCATCCCTTTTATATGGTGCATATATCCTAACCAGCCTACAATCTTCCCTCAAAACAAAACTTTCATCTTGTTATAACAAAATATCAAAATTTTTAGCAGGTCATAGAGCTTCGTCTCACCACTATAATTCCCTTCACCAACTAAGTTGGCTAGAATTACCAAACTTCCTCACATATACCCAGTTCATCCAAGCACACAAACTCATTCATAACCCATCTCTCTGCCCCTCCCTAGCAAATACCTTTGAAATGCATAAAACAGATAGAATCCTAAGATCTAATTCCTAAAACCTAATTAAATTGCAAAAACCAAGACATCCTGCTGGGAATCAATTGATGTCCTTCTCTCTTGCATGCCTCTGGAACTCTCTCCCTTCTCCCATCCGCACCACCAGCAGTCTCTCCTTGTTTAAAACCTCACTGCACTTGCACCTTACTTCACAATGGAAATGCTCTTGCTCTCATCCAACCTAATTCTACCACACTTTCTTCCTAACTTTCCAAATTTTGTTGCCTGAGACTACCTCCTAAAATTTTACATCACTTAGGACATATTTAACCAATGACTAAAAAAATTACCTCATTGTAATTCCCTTAAAAAAACAACAAAAAAAACTACTACTCACTGAATTAACCTGATGTAATTTTCCTAATGAAAATCTTTTTTATTTCTGTATTATGTAACATCTATTTGAATTGTGCAATATGGGTTTGTACTATTCAAAATATGTATGTAACATTTAATTGAAATGCATATTATGGATTTGTGCTCTTTCTGTGCCATGTATTTGAATTTCTCTGGAGCTTTTCTCCCCAGGACTCCATTGAAAATGGGTTCCTTGTAGCCCAATGGACTATCCTGAAAAACAAACTGCAAATAAATAAAATTTTGTACCAAAATTCTATACAGTTAAAAAGCTGTAACTTGCACAGTAATTAGTTAAATGGACAAAGTGACTATTTTATATTAAAACATATTGCTTAATATATAATCATCAGACATAAATCACAAAATGTAACATTTATATGGAAATAATACGGATGCCTATTTTATAAGCATGCAGGGGATTGATAGGCATTGGCCCTTTGGGGTCATCACATCAACACCCCGGGGTATAAAGTATTACCCATATTATGTACATCTCCTTATGCCTTGTTGTATACTTATAAAATGAGAAAGGAAAATTAATCATTCAGACTACTGCTTTTAATAAATCAACCATTTTTGTTGGTTTAATAGTGCTGCTAATTACACAGGCAAATGTTAGGTAGCAGGCATGAAACCTAGTAATATAAATATGAAAGTCACTTAACTATAAGTTGTTCACCCTTATTGCTGCAATGTGTTCATTATCAGGCTACTCCCTCCTTCTTTTCATCCTTTACTACAGTATCTTGCAGCTAATACACTAAATACTTAACCACAGATGTAAATATCTGCTTAGCATTCCAGGGCTTGGGTACTCATCCCTGTAATTCTCTTTCCTCTTCACAGCTTTTATGTTATAGTGTTCGACTCATACAATTGTTGACTATTGCTGGAAACCTTCTTACTTTATGCCATAGTCAAAGCTTACTGATTGTTTTTCTCAACACTGTTTGCTGATTCAGTGGTTGGGCCCTGCTGTGTTCACCTTGCTATGCTTGGGCTCACTATGCTCCCCTACCATACCACCCAGTTTCCACTTGCTCCCTCCTACTCTAGATTTAAACTATCCCAGCTCCATCTCTACACTTCTTACAACCTATCTCTGTATCAAAACAATCAAAACATAACACAGTCACAGTTGCCCTACAATTAGCATCTCTGACTCATTTACTTAAAAGTGTTGCTATCCAGCATGTCCTTTTAGAACTCATACTGCTCCAACTATAACTACTCTTGTCTCAGTATCATTCTACAGTGGAAACAAATATCTTCAGCAAAATCTAACTTACATGTCATACAAAATGGCTCCTACTGAAACCTGACTAATGTGCCTCCTCAGCATCTTAGCAGTCTTTACCAGTTATCACACCTCCCTACAGAATATAAGGGTCTATATTAGAACACTGAAGTTTCAAAACTTCGAATGTTCTAATATCAACCTGTATTCAGCGAAAGCTGAAAATATCAAAGCTACAGAAAACTGAATGTTTTCCTAGGGAAAGAATTCAGTTGTCTGTTTCTGTTGCTTCGGTATTTTCAGCACTGTGGTGGAAAGTTACAGCTAGGGATCAGGTAAGTATGCGATTGAGTGCGGGTTAGGTTAGTTAGGGTTAGGGTGCGGGTTAGGTATGTGGGTGTGTGGACGTGAGGGTTAGGGCGGGTTAGGTGAGTTAGGGTTAGGGCGCGGGTTAGGTATGTGTGCGATTGTGTGGACGTGAGGCTTAGGGCGGGTTAGGTGAGTTAGGGTTAGGGTGCGGGTCAGGTAAGTGTGGGATTGTGTGGACGTGAGGGTTAGGGTGGAGTAGGTGAGTTATGGTAAGGGCGCGAGTGAGGTGAGTGTGTGATAGTGATAGACCTTAGGGTTAGTGTTTGGGTTAAGGTAAGTGGATAGTTAGTGGTGTATGTATAGTTTAGTGTAGGGTTAGGTGTAAGATTTTAGGTGTATGTGTGTGGATTGCTGTTTGTTTGGTGTGCTTGTGTTGTGTGTATGCGTTTTGGAACAGCAAATTTTTCCCTAGGAAAAAATTTGCTGTTCTGTATGTTCGATGTTTTCAACTTTCATTGAATAGGGTTTGATATTAGAACATTCGAAGTTTTAAAACTTTGGTGTTTTAATATAGACCCGAATATAATTAATACTCCTGCATCCCACAATCACTACACCAACAGTTACCAAGGCTGTCAATCACCACTGCATTCACAATGTACAAAAAAACCTTCTTATACTTTTTCTATTACAGGTATCGTAATCCGGGTCTATATTAGATCACTGAATGCTTAAAAAAGTGAATGGTGATTAATCGACCCTATGTAAATGAAAGCTTACAATGTCAAACTTTCAGAACAGCGATTTTCTTCCAAGGGAAAAAATTGCTGTTCCAACAAAAAAATAATAAAAAACAAAAACACTTTAAACATTACATTAAGTGGGGGGGGGGGGGCTTCGCCTCCCACACCAACCATACACCCCTACTTAAATATACCAACTCCAAGACCACACTACAGTGCCAAAAACAGCAAAGTAATGAAGCAGCCAAGCAAATTCTTTCCCAGGGAAAGAATTCGCTTAAAAGCTGCTTCGATATTTTGCCATTTCAGTCTTTTAAGTTCGACCAAGATGCAGTTGAAAGAATGCGTCTTCATTCTTCTAATAGGAACCCCTTAATTCTAAGTATGTTACCATATGAAATCTAATTAAACTAAAGCACAATGCATCTGGCTACATACTTTCCTTCATAAAATTTCCATACAAAAAATCAGTTGAGACATTCAGAAAAAAACACTAACCAGCACAATATTGACTTTATCATTCTCTTTTCCTCTCCCATCCTCCAAATCCAGCCTTCTCTTTCTATTTTGAAAGCATATGCACTAAAATCCAGAACATACATGCTTGTATTGCCACATATTCCCCAGTCATATATTCCCCTTGTCACTATTAGACAGAGGCACAGTAAACTAAACCTTAAAAAGGGCACAGTATACTCAAATCAAGGGGTGGCGTAAGCCATACAGAATCGGGCTAGGCTTATAATTGCCCCAGGGCAGATAGCCTAGTATGAACCTATGAACCTATAATAATAGCTACAGAAACCTGGCTGAAAAAATATATAAATAATGAAGTCATGCTACCTGGTTTCAATATAATTAGACTTGACAGGAAAAATAAATGGGAAGGCATAATTGCCATCATCTGCAAGAATTCCCTAAACATATCCACATATACATAGGAAAAGGACAGCCAGACATTCCAATAGTAGTGGGAGCAATGGATCTTATAAAAAAGAATTTACAGTCATACTGAGGTATGTTACCGATGGGTCTATTTTGGAAGCTTCATATGGTCGAGACCATAAGATCGAAGTTTTGAAACTTCAAGCAGTTTAAATGAAGATCACCATATAGTATGGAATAGGAAATTTACCATTCTCTTCACTGTAGTGCAATCTTGGAGTTAGTATATTTAATTAGTAGGGGGGCGTGGGGTGAGCTTGACCCCCTGCATAAATGTAATTTGTTTTTAATTGAAGTTTCAAACTTTCACAACTTCGATGTTCTGCTCTCAACCATATGAAGTTCAAAGTTTTGAAAGTTCGAGCTTTCAAAATAGATCCATTACAGATGCATGTAACTGCATGAATTGCAGAAGGGGTCAGTTCTGAGCACATTATGTGTGCTGTGAAAAGCACTTTTGGCTAACATCAAAGATTGAAACTATGCTAATTTCATGAACTTTAATCATACTTTGAAAAAATATATATACTTCACAGGGTGAATGTCTCGATACCACAAAATAAATAAAATAAATCAAACAGTCCAAGATGTTAGTGAAGACAACCAGGCACTCTGTCAGTTCAATATAACATAAAATTTATTTGAACAAAGTCACAAACATTGGAGAGCACTTTCGTTTATTAGCTGCATCATACCTTAATACAATTCAACATACATAATCCTATTTAAATAAATTCAAACTTCCTATGTCCAATCATAGACAAGCTTCTATCTAAGCAATTAAGTTAAAGGCATAAAGCTCAGCAAAACATAAAAAGCGCTTCTTATGCTAAAAACAGTATAAACATAATTCACATATGCATCTAATATGAATTCATACATACAATATAAACATATGATTAAAAACAAATTCATAACTACATCTAATATAAATTAATGCCAATGCAATCACTTTTCTGATATCTAGCTTGATAAATAGATATATATCTAAAAATACATTCCTTCCATCTGGAAAAAGTCCTGTATTATACAATTACACAAGGGTGTCACATCTACAGAGTTTAATAAATAAAGGCCAAATGCAATCCTCTCCCCCTATCAAAAATACTACTATATCACCTAAATTCAAACAATCTGGTCTGTCTGAAACACATCACAGTTTCAGACTCCACCACAGTGCAACCATCACTCTCCTTCACTTCACCAACACTATAAACCAGCATAAGAAAAATGGTAACCTAGTGTCAACTGCGCTTTTAGACTTAGCCAATGCTTTCAACACTGTATCACACCAACATTTCCTCACTGAACTCTCTTCTGTAGATGTCTCTTAATAATTTCTTAAATGGTTCTTTAGTTATCTATCTGGAAGGCAACAAGGAGTCAAATGACATCAGGACCTTTCTTCCCCTCTTCCAGTTATCATAGGAGTCCCTCAGGACTGTGTACTAGGACCCCTACTCCTTAATATTTTTATAAACAAGTTTCACACTGCCATAAACCAAGCAAATATAGTAGAATGTGCAGAGGATTCAACTTTAACATGTACAACCCCCACAATTTCCAGACTCCAAGAAATCATTTGAATTTCTT
The DNA here is from genome assembly GCF_019279795.1 of Protopterus annectens. NCBI lineage: Eukaryota > Metazoa > Chordata > Ceratodontiformes > Protopteridae > Protopterus > Protopterus annectens. Next base: position 996,454,247 of record NC_056725.1, read on the forward strand.
TCTCTTCAATCAAAACCTGGCTGAAAAAAATCAAACCTACTCCTTAATCCCAATAAAATAAAATGAATGCTCTTCACCCCAAAACATTATCTCAATCAAAAACAATCTCTCTTGGTCACATCTGCAAATAATACTAAAATGGAGGTAGTACCACATGCTAAATTAGTTGGCATTGTATTAAATGATGATCTTGAACTTCATCAACATATTCCTCAAACAATTAAAAAGACCCATGAGAAACTTGACTTCCTTTAAAGGAAAACTCCACCCTCTCCTAAAGTTTAACTCAATCTTTTGGTTGCTTTTCTCCCTACAGTGTTGGTATCAGAAACCTGTTTGAAGTTTAACAAACTTTAATTTTCTTGCTTTGCATCAAAAGAAGGGAAAGGCTATCTACTTTTGTTTTTAAGCTTAACCTCTCACATATTTTGCAGAGGAATTTGTCTTTCCCTGCATGACATATAGACACAGAGAAATCTATAATTTACCCTATTAGGTATTGCTGTCAACCTTAGATGGGCAATTAATCTTGCTGATGGCAGGAGAAAGCAGCTGCTATATAAATATAGAAAGCTGTGGAACTATTTTCCAAGTCTTTACTACAGAGAAGAGGAAAACTTAACACTACTTTCATAGCAAAAAAAAGCAATTAAATCAGTTGTAGGTTTAAAAGAAACTGTTACCTCTTCTGACAAATCTATGTAAGCATCACAGTATTAAAATGTTAAGCTTTAAATCTCAGTAATTTATAATAATAGTTCATATATTAAGATAACTTAAATGTAGTATCAATGATTTCTATAACATTTAGAGAAAAATCAGAAAATATTTTATCTTGTAAAGTATCAACACATTTACCATTTTCAACCCCCCCTGCACACACACACACACACACACACACACACACACACACACACACACACACACACACACACACACACACACACACACACACAGCACAGAACTACAGAAAGAGAGATAGGTGGCAGCCCTATCAACTAGATGTACTGATACCCTATATGGAAAGGTATTTTATGCTTTCTTCTGGCCTCCTTTCGGAGGGGGGGGGTGCATATCTGGTATACAGATCCATGGGAAGATATACCCACTGACTTTGTCAGTTCTTAAAGTGGTAGACTATATGAGCATTTTCTAGTCCAGAAAGGAAATTTGACCATTGATGGCAACCATAATATACAACTGAACTTATTTTAACATATCCACATTTAACATGTTTTTGATTGAGATAATGTTTTGGGGTGAAGAGCATTAGTTTTGTTTTATTGGGATTAAGGAGTAGGTTTGAGTTTTTTCAGCCAGGTTTTGATTGAAGAGAAAGAAATTTAATTAAGGATATCCACACCTCCAGGCTAGTTGCACAGCATAATGCATCCGAGATTATCCAAGTGCAACTAACTCTGGGCAAGACTACAATCCAAACTGTAGTTTGCTACAAACCTCCCACCATGCCCCAGGATTCTCACTCCTCATTTCGTGATACACTGGAAAATATTAGGGTACAACCCAACACCCTAATAATGGGTGATTTCAACTACCCCACCATTAACTGGGAAAACTACTCGTGTACCAACTCTTTTGCTCAACGTTTTCTGGAATTCATAAATTCCAATGCCTTGGATCAACTTATTCACACCCCCACCAGAAGCAGCAATATCCTAGACCTGGTCTTTACCAACATGGGTGACCGGTGTTTCAGACCAGAGGTCAATTCTTCGTTGGTCAGATCCGACCACAAGCTAATCACCCTAGCCATTCACATCCCGCCCCATCCCCATTATGGAAACCACTGTAAAAAACTTCTCCAAAGCCAACTTCACACTTCTTAAGACAGAAGTGGCAAACTCCATGACACCCATGCAGATGGACAATAGAGGTATGACTGCTGAATCCTACGCAAAATGCACTTTATAAGCACTTACACGAGTGCAAGGATCGTGCTATCCCTAACAGAACCAAGATGCTATCCTCCAAAAAAAGGAAGCCAATCTCATGGTCCTCTGCCATAAATAAACTCTACAACAGTAGAAAGAAACTGTTTTAAAAAAGAGTAAAATCCCATGACTGGAGGGGCTCCCTGGTCAGCCTCAGTAAGAAGCAGAGATCCCTCATAAAATCCTCCAAAGCTAATTAGGAAAATAAAATTGCTACTGACTCTAAAGACAACCACAAAGCATTCTATAGCTATGTCAAGAATCTCAATGGCAACACTCAGATCTGCTCTGAGTTACAGCACAATGGCACTAAATATACAGAACCAACTGATAATGCCAACATCCTGACAGATAGGTTCAGTGCTAACTTTACCTCCCTCTCACCCCCTAGAGGGCCCATCTCTATACCAGAAGAATGCAAAGATCCTGTAATCATGGCTGCACAGGTAAAAAACACACTCTCCAAAGCCAAGAACACAGCATCCATGGGACCACACTGTGAAAGTAGCAGACTCAAGATCCGACTTCAGACCAGTGACAAGTGGAGTGCCACAGGGTTCAGTCCTGGGTCCTCTCCTGTTTGGTATCTACTTCTCTGAAGTACAGGCTAACACAGAAGGTCTTTGGCTAATGAAATTTGCAGATGACTGCAAACTGGGAGCCATAATCGAAACTCCTAATGATGTGGGCATCCTGCAAAAGGGCCTCACTGAGACAGAAGCCTGGTGTCAAAACCATGGCCTGAAGCTCAATGCCAAAAAGTGCATTGCCATCCCCTTTGGTAAAATATCTGTACCTATGAACTACCACATAGGTGATAGTCTACTTAATACCGAAAATGTGATAAGAGACCTTGGGACACAGGTGGACAGTAGTCTCTCCTTTGATAATCACATTGCCACAGTGGTCAGGAAATCCTTCTACATGGCACACCTCATCACAAAAGATTTCTCATCCAGAAAAAAAGAGGTCATTGTTCCCCTCTACTCATCACTCATTAGACCCATTATAGAGTACAGCACGCCTTTTGGTATATACCTCACAAGACATCTACAACAACTAGAGAGGCCACAGAAATATCTCACAAAGAGGATTACTGGCCTCAAACAGATACCTTATGCAGACCCTCTCAAAAAAACTCCTGCTTTACTCTGTCGCATATTGCCTACTCAGAGGCGATCTCTGCCTAACATACAAAGCTATGTCAAACCCAGAGCTGTTGGACATGCTCCACTTAAAAAAATCCTAATCCCTCTGAACTACACGCTGTAGGGACCTAAACCTTGTCACCACAATAAACAGAACATGCTGGAGGGATAGATTCCTCTCCCAGAGACTTCCCATACTCTGGAACAGACTAACTATCTATGTCAAACAGAGCTCCTCATTAGCACTCTTCAAGAAAAATCTGGATGACTGGATGGGAAATAGGAAATTCACCCCAGGGATCACTTCTGTGGCTCTGCTCAACAGAGGTAGAGGAAAATAATTTTCTTGGGTGGCGAAAGCCAGGGTATCTTTTTGGCTAGGCTTATATAGGCCCTAGGGCTAATAGCCTAGTACCTACCTATGAACTTATGAACCTATATGTTTGCTGTGTGCGTATACACACACACACACACACACACACACACACACACACACACACACACACACACACAAACAAACACACACACATACACTTGAGAAACTTTTGCTCTTTTGGAAGGAACATAGATGCTAGGCTATTCTCTGTGTTTTGGTCAGGCTTTTATTCATTTAAATCACAGTTTGACTGTTTTCATTCATTGTAAAGTTTTCTGTCAAGCTTCATCAGAAACTAACATAAAGTGAACCTAGGCTTATTGTTTAACTGGTGTGGCAAGTGGGGATGGGTTAAGGAGTTCCCTAATCCATGAACCTAGGCTTATTGTTTAACTGATTTGGCAAGTGGGGGATGGGTTAGGGAGTTATCTAATCCATTAAGGACACTGGAAATGCTCAGGTTTTCATTTAGTCCTGGTGGTGTGTCTGTTCACAATTGCATCTGTCATTTTAACTCTAACTACTAACTTCCACCCTGGTGTAATCACAGAATCAATAGGCTGTATAACCGGAAGAAGAAAATCATGGCACAAATTGGGAGGTGCAGCACCCAGCAGGATAAAATTACGCTCATCAAACTAAACAAACAACTCAGAGGACAAATAAAGTCTACCAAAGCCAACTTTGAGGTAAGTGTGGCCTCCCAGGCCAAAGAAAATCACAAAGCATTCCTTAGCTATGTCTGTAACCTCAAAGGCAACACACAACTGTGTGCAGAGCTCATTGTAAATGGAGCATCATATACTGAGCCAGAAGATATAGCAAACCTCCTGGCTGATAAATTTGTCTTCAACTTTAGCCATCTCTCCTCCTTAATTTTCCTCAGGAAATATCATCAAATATAATATAACTCCCACTACTATCACTAGGAAACAGGTCCTTAATGCTCTCTCTAAGACCAAAAACACTGCATCAATGGGCCCAGACAATATCCCTGGATGCCTTCTAAATAGAACGAAACATGACCTTTCAGGGCCGCTGGCATTACTATTTAACTGTAGCCTCCAAACAGGCTTTGTGCCTCATGAATGGAGAAAGGCAACAGTCACTTCTCTGCAGAAAGGTGAGCCATCTACAGACCCTGGAAACTAAATACCCATAAGTCTCACTAGTCTTATATGTAAAGCCATGAAAAGAATTATCATGGAGAAGATCAACAGAGACATAGTAAACCTCCAGACACAGGACGCACCCCAGTTTGGTTTTGTCAAGGACAGATTATGAGAACTCAACCTGGTGGACTTCTTTCGAAGGTCACCAAAGCAATAGATAAGGGCAAAATAATTCACACTGCCTACTTTGACCTAGCCAAGCCATTTGACACAATACCCTACTTGGGCATAGTTGACAAACTCAAGACATTAGGTACAAGCCTGTATTTCACCCAGGGGATAGCAAAATGTCTCACAGACAGGACTCAGGAATTTAGAATTGGGGAGTCCACCTCTACAAAGAGGCCAGTCACAAGTGGAGTCACTCATGGATCAGTCCTTGGACTGCTCCTTTTTGGCATTTACTTTTCAGAAGTCAAGGCCAATGTCAGTGGTCTCTGGCTGACTAAATTTGCAGATGATTGTAAATTAGGAACTATCATTGAATTTCACACTGACACAAATGTTCTCCAGTAGGGGCTGATGTCAGAGCCATGGACTAAAACTAAACACCAAGAAATGCATAATAGTATCCTTTGGGAAGTTGTCCATCCCTGGTAACTATCATATTGACAACACACCCCTTAGCGTTGACCCAGTAGTCATGGACTTAGGGACACACACATAGATAGTAATCTGGCCATCATGTGTCTACAGTGGTGAGGAAATTATTCTATGTTGCACAACTTATAAACAAAGTTATGGCATCTAAGTCCAAGAAAGTCATTGTTCCACTGTATTTGGCATTCATCAGACCTATCATTGAGTACAATGGTATGTACCTAACTGGGCATATCCAACAATTGGACTGCCTACAGTGGTTCCTCACTAAAAGAATACAGGTGTAAGTAAAATGTCCTATTTAGATCACCTCAAGGCCCTAGCCCAGTATTCTGTCTCCTACAGGTTTGTGAGGAGAGATCTATGTCTGGCATAAAGGCATTGTCAGACTCCCACCTGATAGACTTCCTGCACATCCACAAAACAAACAGCACCAGAATTACCTATTCTAAAGACTTAAACCTTGCCTGTGATATATATATAGAACCTGCTGGAGAGATAGATATGGATCCCAGAGACTACCCTGTCTATGGAACAGGGTCCCCATCCATTTGAAGCAGAGTTCCTCCCCAACCCAGTTCAAGTGCAACTTGGACAATTGGATGGGAAACTGGAAATGCATCTCTGGTTTGGCATCTGTGTCTCTAAAGGACACAGGTAACCTGTAAATTGTTCATCCCCCAGGACCATGCTTACACTTATCAAAAGTATCAGAACTTGTCAGAGATTTGGGATGCATGGCTAGGCTTCAGAATGCCCTTGTGGTTGTTAGCCTAGTAAACACCCATGAACCTATGAATTAACAGTAAGTTGTCTGTGTTCCAAAGGGGGTCAGTAATCCCTAAGGGATATGTGACTTTTGTACACATTTTACACTAATAGTACAAACCCTAGGCATTATTTTATTTTTTATTTTATTTATTTATTTAACATTTGTTTACTGGGAAAGTCTGACTAGACACAGGTCCTTTTTCAGCAGAGGCCAAGGGATAAAAGCTCCATGAGTAACAGTAAATTTTCATGCACACATTACAATAATCAAAAAAGTATAAAGTAAACAAAATGTATACACAGGGACTGTTACGTTACACAATACTTTGAAAATGAAGACAAATAGTTCTTTCTCTCTTTCAGTTGGTTTTTATTATCTACAGTACACACGTGTGGGAGCCTCATGGAAAGTACCAGGGAGACTCCCAGAACAAAGGAATAAACAAACTTATATACTGGTGATATTGCTGACAGTACAAAAATATAAAAATTAACCAATTAGATTATTATAAAGGGCAATTAACCAATCAAAAGTTTACCCGTAAACATAAGACAATTCACATCATCATATCTCTGGACAAAGAAAGAAAATCGGATACACTTCTATAAAAGGCACATTTCCTGCTTTCAGGCAGACTCTTGTTTTTCAGTACTTTCTCGTTGCTCAGAGTTCATTCAAAGTTCACAGTACACAGTACATTTTAACACATACAAACTGTCACATACTCATTTCCTCCAAACACATGCTTTGGCTGTTCATATTCTACAATCCCCGTAATTGATGCTGTGTAAGCATCACCATTTAACCTATCATACATTTGTCCCAAATCTAGCATAATCATGCTACTGGTCTTTTCATTATTATAAAACATTGTCATTTCCTCATCTACATTTATAGCTGCAGGCATATATAACTTAGGCACTTTCTTCACAGTTTTTGAAGCCATTAATTTCAAGATCAGTGCTTTGATTAGGAATAAGACAAGAAAAGCAACAATTGCTAATACTGCAGTTAATAAGATCAACTTCAACAGTCCACCTCCCCAGCCTGAGAACAGGTTGGTTAACCATGCCCATGTTGAACTATTGGCCTCTTTGGCCTTCGAGAGTTCGGAAATTTTTTGAATCAGTTCAAGATGACTTTCAATTTCATGCTGATTCTCAGGAATAAACATGCAGCACTCCTCTGGATTAAAGCACAAGTTCTTCCTTTCACTGCTAGGGTGAAATCAAGAGCCATACGGTTTTGGAGTACTACAGCTCTCATAGCAGTCAATTCATCAGTCACTAGTTCTAAGGCAGAAAATGTAGCATTGCTTAATATTTCAAGCAATTTAGATAGCTTTCTCAGTTCCCAAATTGATTTCACTACTCCATATGATGGAATTATACCAGCCCATGATATGGTGTCATCACCCAAGTCCATGGTGCTAGCAGGAGCTAAATCATGGTGATAGATCCATGAAGCATCAATTTTACCTACAGAGTTAGTGGGCTTCTTGTCCTCTCGAACGTTCCAAATTTTCTTTTTAGGCAATGCAAATACATGTCCAATAGTTGGAACTAGGTAGCCCAGGAAGCAGCTGCCAGACTAGTTTCCTGGTAGCCATTTATATGCTTTTCTTCTGCACACAAAATAACAATTTTCTACTTTAATGGTGATGTTGACGTCCTGCAGTCCTTGGAATATTTTCCAATAAACAGTTTCTATTTTCTGGGAAAAGTTAGCTATATAGTTTTTAACAAGTCTTTTTATAGGTGAGAAATCTGTCACACAACCTGAATTGTCTGCAGTGCAGTTATGTACCACTGTTTTTTTACAATGGTTCCACCCCACTCTAGTTTTACCAAGTTTTTGAAAACACACAGTTCTGTTTTGTCAGAGGGACAACTGTAATGCTATTTTGTCCTTTGAAATAACATCTGATGTATCATAGATCAAATTCATCCAGGTTTCATTAATCCCTAAAGGGACAATATTTAGCATCAATCCCCCATGAACAGTAGGAATAGCAGTGCAAATCTAGCAGTCCGAGATATTGAGGGATGACGCATAAGTGTATTTAATGGCTTGGTAGGTGTTGAAAGGTGGATGCCATGCAGCTCGTTTGGCATGAGGTGTAGTTGGAGTAGGAAATAGAAATGGCCACAGTAAAAATATCAAAACGACAAGAATAACCACCAAAGTAGTTGTGCAGTACTTTTGTGGAAATGGTGGTTGCACCTGTATTGTGAATGGAGGGTGAGGTTGTCCAAATGGATAAACATCAGGCATTGTCAGGTGCTGGTACAGTATGACTTCGAGTACGAGTAGCAATAGGTGGAGAATCAGGAGTAGCAAAAGGTAAAGGTTGTTGACCTTCCGATGGGATGACCTTCTTGACATGCGATATGTGAATCCAGGTGGGTGAGCCTTGTAGTTGAACCGCAGATGATGTCATCAGTAGAACCAGGAAGGGCCCCTTCCAGCATGGTTGAAGCACTGATTTTTGAGAGAATGACTTGATGTACATCCAATCTTCTGGTTGTAGTGCCAAGTACAGGAAAGGATCAGGGATATGTTGAGCCGCTGCTACCTGGCGATGATGAAACTGTAAAAAAGAAACAAGAGAAGTGCAATACCTAAGAATATCATGATCAAATGCATCATACTCAGAAAAGGGTGGTGGTGGAGTCATGGGCATATGCATAGGGTGGCCCATGAGGATTTCATGAGGAGAAAGACCTTTAGTAGGATGTACTTGTGCTCTCATAGAGAGTAGGGCTAAAGGTAGGGCCTGTACCCAAGTGAGGCCCGTTTCAGTAGTAATTTTTGCCAGTCTGGTTTTCAGAGTCTGATTCATGCGTTCAATAATACCTGATGCATGTGGTCTATATGGACAATGAAATTTTAGAATGATGCCTAACATTTTACACAGTGAATCAATTAACTGAGCAATAAAATGTGTTCCATGGTCTGAATATATTTGACAGGGAACACCAAAACGAGGTATCAATTCATAACAAAGTTTCTTAGCAACTGCAATAGCATCATTTTTGGTACATGGGTAGGCTTCTAACCACCCAGAAAAAACATCAACAACAGTTAGAACATATTCGAAATGAGCACAAGGCGGAAGTTCAATAAAATCCCATTGCAAAGCGCAAAATGGTCCCAATGGTTTTGGCAGTGGCTGTGTGGGAACCATAGTGCCTTTTGAAATGTTATACTGTAAACAAATGGAGCATGTGCTCAAAAAATGCTGTACAGAAGCAGAAAGTCCTGGGGCAAACCAATCCTTTTGGATTTGTTTTATTAATGCTTGTACCCCAACATGAGCTGGCAAGTGATACACTTTAATAAGAGAATTTAGCATGGACTTTGGGCAGACCAGTCTGCCATCTGGATGTTGCCAAATGAAATCAGAACATTTAAAACAACCTTGAGCCAGCCATGTTCTCATTTCTGATTCTGGAGCTTCATACTGTAAAGCTTTTAACACTGTGGTTTCAAAAGTAACCATTGGTTGCAAAGGCTGCAAAAAATGTCCCTGAACAGTTTGTGAGAGAGCAGCCTGTTTAGCAGCCCAGTCAGCTAAACTATTGCCCTTAGTTTCAAAAGAGTCATTAGATTGATGGGCTGCACATTTAACAACAGCAAGTTCAGATGGTAACAATAAGTCTTGTAGCAAGTTATTGATATAAAAATGGTTTTTAACGGGTGCCCCAGAAGAAGGTAAAAACCCACGTTCCTTCCATAGTATACCAAAATCATGAACAACACCATGGGCATAATGGGAGTCAGTATATATAGTAACAGACGTCTTTAGCGACTTTGCATGCATTCGATAATGCCACTACTTCCGCAGCCTGTGCGGAAGTGCCTGGGGTAATCATGTTGACCTTAAAACTTCAGTCGGAGTACAGACTGACCAAGCTGCTTGGAATTCTCCGGAGTTTGTTTGTAAGCAGGATCCATCAACAAAAAGAACCAAATCAGGATTTTGCAAAGGAGTGTCATACAAGTGTAACCTAGGAGAAAGAACAGAGTTAACTACAAGCACACAATCATGTGGTTCACCCTCATCTGATGCTGGCATTAAAGATGCAGGGTTCAGTGGTGGGCAACGTATGACTTTCAGGGTGGGGTTATTTATTAAACTTAATTCATACTTATTAAGACGTGCATTTGAAAGATACTGGGTTTTTGTTTTCAAAAGTAACGCTTGAACTGCATGTGGGACTGCTAGTATAGTATCATGTCCCAGGGTTAGTGGAGCCACCATGTCAATCAAGACAGCAGCAGCTGCCACAGCCCGTAAGCAAGCTGGGTAACCAGAGGCAACCAGATCTAGCTGAGTGCTGTAGCCTCCAGTGCGTTGCTGGGCTAGGAGACCCAAGGCAGTCTTGTTTCGCTCACAGCAAAAGAAAACAAAATGTTTGGAATAATCTAGCAACCCTAAGGCAGGAGGATTTACCAAGGCTGTCTTGATAGCCTGAAAAGCCTCATTGTGTTGTGATGTCCAGGGTAAAGGTTATGTAATATCTTTTTTTAGGAGTTGTAACAAGGGGGCCAAAATTTCCGAAACATTAGGCACCCATTGTCTACAGTATCCTGCTAGGCCAAGGAATCCTCGAAGTTGCCTCTGAGTTACAGGGCGTGGGGCATTTTGAATAGAAGTTATGCGATTTGGGAGTATTTGACGAGAACCCATTGTAATAATATATCCCAAATACTGCACCTTTTCCTGACAGAATTGTAATTTTGATCTATTTACTTTAAACCCTCGTGTAGCCAAAAAGTTTAACACTAGAAGGGAATCTTCCCTACATGAGTTACTGTCCGGCGAAGCTATAAGAATATCGTCCACATATTGGACTAGAACTGAACGGGATGGTAGTTGCAGATCCTGTAACTGTCTATGCATCTCTCTAGAAAATAAGGTTGGGGATTCTACATATCCTTGGGGCAATCGAGTCCAAGTATACTGCTGGCCTTCGAAGGTAAATGCAGACAAATACTGACTGTCAGGATGTAGTGGAATAGAGAAAAATGCTGATGAGATATCTATTACCGTAAAACATTTTGCAGTAGGTGGGATACAGCTCAAAATAGTAGCTGGGTTTGGTACAATCAGGAAAACAGGCAAAACAGCTTTATTAACTTCCCGCAAGTCTTGCACAAATCTGTAAGCTTGTTTGCCAGGTTTTTTCACCGGTAATATTGGGGTGTTACATGGGCTTGTGGTGGGTACTATGATTCCTTGCTGTTCTAATGCAGAAATAACACAGGCAATACCAGATATAGCCTCAGCTGTCAAAGAGTACTGTGGTACTCATGGTAACTTTGCACCTGCTTTTAGGGTTATTTTTACAGGAGTAGCTGAGATCAAAAACCCTACATCATTGTCATGAGTAGTCCACAGGTGAGAGGGTAGGGAATGTAAATACTTGTTTCTGTCAGAATTTGGCTGGATACACATCATCTGTAAAATGACGGAGTCATCTAAAGCTGCCAGGGTACTATCCTGTTGGTCTGAAGGTACTTGGAGATAAACTCTATCAGCTGTGCAAAAAATGGTGGCCCCCATTTTGCAAAGCAAGTCTCTTCCTAATAGATTTAAAGGTGCTGAGGGTCCTACTAAGAATGTGTGGTTATCCTGCAGAGGTCCAAAGTTACTAGGACTGGAATAGTTTCAGAATATTCAATAGGTGTAACAGAGACACCCACCCCTCTAGTTATTTTGTTGGAGAGGGGAACATTCATGGCTGCTTTGCCAGATAGCATGGATTTAGTTGCTCCGGTATCAATTAAAAATGGATAGGGTTTATTTTTAACCAGTAACATAACATGTGGTCCATCCTGATCCACAGGAATAAAAGGATACAATTGCTGTTGTTTCTGTGCAGGGAACCTTCATTGTGGTTGCTGTCAATTTGACGGCGTCCAGCTAGAATTCCACTGTTGCGACGTATCGGTGTATGGTGCAGGTTGCTCAGCCAAATATGGATACTCATTTTTCCAATGGCCTGGTTGGCCACAGTTGAAACATTCTGTCTGATTACTGGAATTCCGGGGTGGAGCCGACTGTGTTCCCTGCCAGTTTTGTCTATTCTGATTTCCTGCTCCTTGGCATCCACCCCTCCCTCTCCCTCGCCCTCATCCTCTACCCCACTGAACAAAAGCGCTACACATTTGGATTTGTGCTTTTACTAATTTCTCCTGTAAATTCTTCTTTTTTGTGGCTAAATGGTCAGATAGGTATTGCACCTGCTGGACTAACTCATGTAGGCCCAAACTGGGTCAGTTTAAACATACTTCCTTTAGCTTGTCCCTCACCTGAGGGCATAACCCATCTACAAAGGCAGCTGACAGACTGCTTTGTGCTGGTCCTTCGGTGGGCTCTAGGTACCCGGAATATGCCTCAAAGGCTTCAGTGAGTTGATTTAAGTATTCGTCTATAGGTTCATCCTCTTTCTGTATGACTGATTTAATTTTTGACCAATTGGGGTAGGTGGCACTATTACAGTGATAGCATCAACTATACGTTGCCTAACCACTTAAAATCCATTCTCCCCTTGTGTGTTGTGCTTCGGTATTGAGGTAGGAACATTAGCATGATCCCAGATGCGTTTCATCAGATCAGCTGGGACAGCGTATTGGAGGACAGCTCTAACCTCTTCCATGGCAGGATTTTGCAAACAGACATGTCCTGCCAATACGCATTGAAACTTTGCTGGGTTATTACGAATAGGCGGAAGTGATTTAGTGATCGCTTGAAAATCAACTGCTGACCATGCCCTAGGTACCACCACAGTAGCTGGTTGTCCCGCATCTCTAGCATGTGCTGGGTTTGGGACTTCTCTCAATGGGAATACGCCCTCTTCATCTGATGGGCTAGTGCCCGATTCAGAGTCAGAATCTGGATTAGATTTGTCCGGACCACTGTAGCCATCATTGTCTTCAATCACAATTGGACATTGTTTATAATATTGACCCTTGTGTAAATATACAGCTTTTTTATTGTGATATTTTTTCTGCTGGCTAGACCTAGGGTCAAAAAGCATTTGTGCTTTCCTTTTCTGCTGTTTTTTTGTTTTCAAATGGGTTAGTCTAGGTGACGGTTTACCTGTATCTGTTTGGTCAGGTTGTTCTATAAGTGGTCTGCTAGGCTGACCTCGCATTGCCTGATTTCCCCTTCCAGAGTCGGGTGCAGTCTGCTCTTCTCCCCACCGGCCTTAGCCCTCTGTTGTGGAGGCTCTGTCTTGAACCTGGGAAGGCTGATATAGCGGTGGAGGAGCCGTAGGGGGTGGGGGAAACCAGGGGTTATCATCCTCAGATGATTTATTTATTTGTAATTTACTTAATTCTTGTACAGGATATAATCCCTTAAAGGGCAGTTCCTTTAAGCGTTTACCGTTTGCTACATCTAGATTACTCGCAGTATGTCGCAGTTCCTTTATCTGCTCTTGTAGTTTCTTTAGATTGTCCTTAAGACTACTGGCGACCAAGTCCTTCTCCTTTTCTTTAGCTTCACACATCCAATCATTAAAAGCTGCCCAGCACAACCCTGGTATTCTTCCTTTATTTTTTAATTTCTTTTGCAAATTAGTCACTATATCTTTATTAAAACTACCATTTTCGGGAAAAGCAAGGTCACTGTCATTTTTAGTAAGGGCGATCCACTGATTTAAAAACATGCAACTGTCCCGGGACACACGATAAAACATATAACCAGCTGGTGTACCTCTTTCTGGCTCAGTTATTTTTCCCGCACTCGCTCACATTTTCACTCAGTAAGCTATACTTGTTAACACAGGTTTAGCTAAGGCGTTATATAAATGTCTTGTTACCCCACTATCATTCCTCCTTTCATACATATGTCGCCAGTATTTCTGTATTAACCCACACTCATACTGCACATTTAATAGCAGAAGAGAAATGCATGCCACTTACCTCAAAACAACTGAATGAGAGAAATCATATCTTTTCTTGCATAAAAAAAAATTTCAAATCTTTAAGGCAGGCAAATACAGAGAGATGAAAGAAACACTGCAGAAACAGAAAAGTCTGTTATGGGCCCTTTCATTAGCAGTATTTCGTCCACTTCCTGACTGCTGCAGCTTGTTCTCAATTCACATCTGAGTAAACAGCACAAATTGTTACGTTACACAATACTTTGAAAATGAAGACAAATAGTTCTTTCTCTCTTTCAGTTGGTTTTTATTATCTACAGTATACACGTGTGGGAGCCTCATGGAAAGTACCAGGGAGACTCCCAGAACAAAGCTTATATACTGGTGATATTGCTGACAGTACAAAAATATAAAAATGAACCAATTAGATCATTATAAAGGGCAATTAACCAATCAAAGGTTTACCCATAAACATAAGACAATTCACATCATCATATCTCTGGGCAAAGAAAGAAAATCGGATGCACTTCCATAAAAGGCACATTTCCTGCTTTCAGCCATACTCTTGTTTTTCAGTACTTTCTCATTGCTCAGAGTTCATTCAAAGTTCACAGTACACAGTACATTTTAACACATACAAACTGTCACATACTCAATTCCCCCAAACACATGCTTTGGCTGTTCATATTCTACAGGACATACAAATTTGTTACATCTTGACAACAAAACCTAGGTTTTGAACATAGCTAGTACTATTTGTAGGTATAACTTATGTCAAAATATAAGGTTAAGACAGGTCAGTTTATTTACTACTTTAAATAGTATGTTATTGACCAGGTTGACCTAGGTCTCAGAGGTGTCAGAGTAACGCTTAGAGTATAAAGAACTTAAATGACAGATTAGATGTAATGCCATGGAGCCACTGGGTTTAAATGGGAATGTTTCACTAGCCTGTTTGTTGAGGCTGAAGTCTGACTTTTATTTGTAATTATTTTTAACAAGGTTAACCTTCATATAAGGATTTGAATAATCATTGCCACAACAACAGTATCCAAAGTGTTCTGGTTTATACTAAATGTATTTCTCTGTTGTTATGGTTATGTGCTTATGTTAATTTTTCATTTCTTCTTTTTTTGTTATTGTTATTTTGATTTATAATGTGCCTATATATGTATACACATTTATGAATTTCTATATATGGACATGGCTGTACTGTTTAGAATACAGGTTGAATGTTTATTCATGATTTTACAAAAATAAAAGCAAACTGTGTAGGAATTGTTGTTAAAGTATTCATAATTTGGCAGTTATATTCTGTTAGCTAAACTTGTTTAATTATTAAGGCTTTTAGAGGCTTAGTGTGTTTTGCACACTAATAACAGGAGCTTTAGAGTTTTTACTTCAAAAGTATTTGGGCTCTACAAAAAAAATGTATTGTATTTTTATGATTGAACTTAGCAATGTATATATTTTTTTCAGGAAACTGTAAAAGGCTCTTTAAATTACAGAGGGCACACTAATTAAGCAGCTTCTTTATTAACTTGACATGTGACTTGCTACTTGTATTTAAAGGGTTCTGTGCACACTGCCAGTTTTTTCTGATGAAGTCCATGTAATTCGTATGAAAGCGCTCATTGTTGTGGAATAAAAGAACTATAGTTTCAGTTCTGCCTCCTTCTTTTGGATTATTGGTTGGATTACTTCATGTTTTGTTACTTAGTCTTGGAATGGTAGGGGATGTGTTAGGTGAAAACTGAGATGAACAGCTACCAGTTTCAACAAGAAATCAAAGCTTCCATTGCTAACCTTACACTGTTGGTTAACCAATTATCACAAGTAACTGTTGTTTCTCAGGCAGAGAATATTCATCGACAAGGCACTTTCCCTAACAGTGTGAATTCTCTGCTTTATCACAAAGTATAAATGTTTCTTTTATCACCCCAGTTCAAAGAACTAATGTTGTGTTAACTTCAGGGGATAACATGCCAGTGTATGGTAAAATGGTAAATGAAGTGAATGAAGAAGGTACTAACCGTTTTGCACCTCCAGATGATCCTACAGTGCCATTCACATTTTTGCTCAGTGAAGACGTAAATAAGGGGGAGAACGGACAACTGGAGCACAAGAACAAGAGAGGAATGAGGTACATTAGACCAGCAACTAAAACTATTTCAGGATTTGGTTTTGAAATATAAAAAGCTTCAATTAGAGAATTGCTAGTCAATATTTGTTATTTGAATATAAAATTCATCTGTACAAAAATATTTTTGTCAGTGTTGATAGGAGTATTAGTGGGTTAAAAAATAAGAAGGAAAGAAAGTTAAATAGAGACAAGACAGAATATGAGAAGAGTCAGGCCTACCCCCTCCCTCATTTATAAAGTGCCAGATAGCAGGTAATGGTACAAATAATACCAACAAAGTTAATCCTGATATCTACCATTTAGAGTACCCCCTTTGAGGAGGTCCCAGAGGTTATTAAACAAAATGAGGGGAAATTACAGACAACAACAACTGCAAGCTGGGTAGGACAGAAGGAGGGGGAGCTGGAGATGAAAGAGGTGATTTTAAAAGTTATCATTCCAAGGCAGACTAGGGAATGGGAAAGGTTTTACCTTTGCCCCAACAAGAGGGGCTGATATAGTGGAGACATTGTTACAATTTAAACTTTTTGTAGCAAACTTGTTCTTTCTTTTTTCTTTATGGAAAACAATCCTGACATATTTTCAGGTAGGAGAAGACCCACTACCTTTATTCCACCTATGCACCCTGTGGTTGCTATTTTTGAATAACTGTGCAAAAGTGACATCAGAGTCATGAAAAAAGACAGAAACATGCAATGGACCAATTCTATTCTTTCAAAATGGGAAGAACTACTTAGAAGCATTAGTACTGACAAAAATTTAAGAGTGATGAAACCTGATAAGGTTGGGGGGCTAGCTGGAATGAATTCAAATTATTAAGTTAGCAAAATGTTCCCTTTATTATACACTGACACTTATACAGAAATTTCAAGGAATTAGTTAAATATAGCTTATAAAAATATATATTTGATGTTAGAGGGTATGTTGTTGAACTAAGAGATTTCTCTTGATGAATATAATTTTTTGAAAGTCTACTACCCAAGGATACCCACCATATTTGGTATCCCAAAGGTTCATAAGGATTTTAACAATCCCCTTTTGTAGCTCATTGTGGGCACAAAGGTGTCTATCACTCTCCCTCTGGCTAAGTATATTGACCAGAGTATTAAGGGGATACTGGATACCTTTCCTTATTTATATAAGGCCTCAATGGTATTTTTTTATCCAAAATAACTAATTGCATTTACTCTGATGGCCCTTTGTTAATATTGATGTCTGTGAGATGTACTCAGTTATTTCCCATCAAGAAGGAATAGAACTGTTTTTTTTTTTTTTTTTTGAGTTCCTTTCAAAAAACTCAGAATTAATTTCAGCTAAGTTGTCCATACTCAGGTCCTTCGAGGAAGTTTTCTTGGACAATATTTTTTTAATTTTCAAAAAATCACTTTTTCAAACAGACCCAAGGAATGGCAATGGGGCAATGTGGGCCCCTATTTTTGCCAATATTGTTCTTGCCCAATGGGAAAAACTTCACATATTTAGTTCTAAATTGAAAGATTCTTGGGTTTTGTATGTTAGGTACCTGGACAATATTATTATTTTTGGACAGATAAACTCAGTAGTATGGATGAATTCTTCCAGTATCTAAATTCAACTACAGCTTTTTTAAGGTTTAAATGGAGGTCCAGAAACAAGTTATTTACACATGAGTATTTATAAGAATACAGTACTGCACAGGTTTGAATCAACCTTGTGTGGAACACCTATATACTCAAATTCCCTCCTTCAGTATGAGAGTTGTCACCCTACACTAAAAGAAATCCCTTGTGAACGGACAATATGTTAGGGTACAAGAATGGTCACAGATGACCAAGTATATGCAAAAGAATGTGAAAAAACTTCAAGGTATGTTAAAGAAGAGGGGTTACCCGGAATCTTTTGTACAAAACATTGTTTCTGAAGTGTCTAGAAAGAGGGAGCAGGGCATGTACAAACTCTTACTTGGGTCTGGTGTGGAACTTACTCCTGCTGGGCATCAATAAGATTGCAAGAACCAAAGGAGTAATTCCATAGGTCCTTGATCCTTCCCTATAATTTAGAGTTCAATGAGATGCAGGATATTATGAGGAGAAACTGGAATTTATTTTGAGTTGATGAGGAATATTTGAATATTGTAGGTGACAAGCCTTGTATCATTTATAAATAAAATCAACTTGAAAACGTTATTTGAACTTACCCAGTTAGAAAAAAAAGAAAAGGATGTATGGTAAAGTGTGGAAACTATTCTAAGTGTAAATTTATAGCAGAAGGGGAGAGAGAGTCAAGATACCAGGACAGGATTGTGTTATGTTAACAAAAAGATATTTTGTTACTCAAAGGGAGTTGTATACATGGCCAAGTGTCAGTTATGTGACAATTATTACATAGGGAAAACATGTAAAAGCACACCCTAGACATTATTTTAAATATTGTGTTATTGACCATGTTGACCTAGGTCCCTGAAGGGGTCAAAGTGATGCTTATTTAGAGTATAAAGAACTTAAATGGCAGATTAGATGTAATGCCATGTTACCACCTATTTTAAATGAGAATGTTTCCCTAGCCTGCTTGTTAATGCTGAAGTCTGCCTATTATTTGTAATTATTTTTAGCAAGGTTAACCTTCGTATGGGGATTTGAATAATTATTACCACAACAGTGTGCCTAGTGTTCTGGTTTATGCTAGATGTATTTCTCTGTCATTATGGTTATGTGTCTATGTCAGTTTTTCATTTCTTTATTTTTTTCTAATTGTTATTTTGATTTATAATGTGCCTATATATTTATACACACTTGTGAGTTTCTGTTTATGGACGTGGCTGTAGTGTTTGGAATACAGGTTGAGTGTTTATTTGTGATTTTGCAAAGTTAAAAACAAGCTATGTAGGAATTGCTGTTCAAGTATTCATACTATGGCAGTTATATTACTGTTAGCTAAACTTGTTTAGTTATTAAGGCTTTTAGTGGATTAATGTGTTTTGCACACTAATAGCAGTGCATTAGAGTTTTTACTTAAAAAGTATTTGGGCTATACAGAAATATTGATTGTAGTTTTATGATGAACTTAACAATGTGTATGTTTTTTCAAAAAATTGTAAAGGGCTCTTTAAATTGTAGAGAGGGCACACTAACCAGCTTCTTTGTTAACTTGACATATGACTTGCTACTTGTATTTAAAGGGTTGTGTGCGTAATGGCAGTTTTTTTCTGATGAAGTCCATGTAATTCAGATGAAAGTGCTCATTATTGTGGAATAAAATAATCTTGGATTCACTTCTGCCTCCTTCTTTAGGATTTTTGGTTGCATTATTTAATTTTGTGTTGCTACATTTTACAGTAATAAAAACTCTAAAAACTCAAATTCATTATCTGACTGGAAGCAGTAAAATCTATCCAAAAAAGTGCAGTCACTTCCATACTGAAAGTGAAAGTGAAAGCATAAAACTAACAAACATGGAATGAACCCAGGTTGGAAAGGGAAATTTGTGAATAACAGGTTTCTGTGAGAAGTGCAGAGAAAATATAAGCTGTCCCCATAGCAACAGAACAAAAATTCAACCAACCTAACCTTAAAATCAGTTTATTCATAAACACACACCCGCACATACACACAAAATGGAGTGCCAGCCATCCCAATAAACATACACACAATGCAGAAAGCAAAAGTAAAACATTGCATGAAAAAATGCATATTAAAACAAAAAAGTACAAAAGTAATTTCTGTAAAAACACAAATAAATAAGAACAACACTCATACCAAACTAAGTTAAAAAAAATGATGAGGTACCTTACTGCTTGCATTCATTTGGTTTTCCTTTCTTGGAGTTGGAACCAAAATAATTCTTGTGACTCTTTTAGAGTCTATGTTATCTGACAGTACTCACTTAGAGAGGCTGGAAAATAGCTTCATGTAATTCTGTTTAGAATTGTGAGATTCAGCATCTACTTATTACTAAGCCATGCATACACTTTCTTGTAGAAATGATACTATTACTTATAAATCTACTGCTGTTGTGAGTAGCTCACACAAATGAGCTCCATGGTATACTGAAAAATGAATGATTTTTATGATTGTTTCAATCTACATCCAAAATATTTACTGTCTCATAAAGTTAATACTACATGAAGAGCTTCTGCTAAGGCCTTGTGCAATATCAGTACTTGTTTGACATCAGGGTCTCTTTAATGCTACCCATAAATTCCCATACCAAAATTCCTTAAAGTTACAATGCTGCATAGCAATCAATTACATAAAATCAGTGAAGGAACTATTTTACATTAAAGTATGCTTAAAATTATAGTTACCAAATGAAAATAAATACATCCAAAATCAAAATTGCAGAAAAAAAAGCACATTTTCTAAGTGCAGAAGCAGTGTAGATGGGAACATTTTAGCTTTAGTCTTTCAAGTAAGGATGAGGGTAAAAATTAGAGATAGATTTTGACATCCATCTTGGAAACATTGGCCACTTAACTGCATTTTTAATATATCAAGTTGTAGAAACTAAAATAAGAGTATTTGACTTCAAGTATGCTCAGTTTGGAAAAAGGGAATATACCACTGAAAGACATTACAAATAAGTCTAGAAATGTAAGAAAAAGAACTGAAAGTAAAAACTTCACAGACCTACCCCAAATCTTTTAAAGTTCTCAAAAGCCAGCAGAATAAATTAAAGCTAGTATTTGCATAATGCAATGGTGCAGCAGTTAGTGTTGTCGCCTCACAGCAAGAGGTTCTCCCGTTTGATTCTCGGCTGGAGCATCTTCTGTGTGGAGTCTGCATGTCCTCCCCACAGTCAAGTGACATTTAAAGACATGAAGGTAGGTGCGTGCATGAATGGGGTGTGCCTTCTTTAAAGGTTGTGCATCGGGCTGGTAACTCGGCACTGTAAAAATCCACTGTCAATCACTAGCAGACCGGAGTTCCGCTGTGGCGACCCCTAACCGGGAAAAGCCAGAAGACAAACAACATTTGCATAATGTTTGGAAACAGGTGGGGCTTAATAGAAAAAGGGACATGAACACAAGGAAGCAAGGAAGGCAATAAAAGAGCAGGCATCTATATTACATAATTGAACATTTAAAAGTTCAAACGTCATATGGTCGACACCATATGATCAAACTTTTAAAAGTTCGAAAATATAATAAAAAAAAATAAACCAAAGAAAAAACCTATCTGAATGGTTTAAGCAGGGGGGCACCCACCATGTGGGGGGCTGCACCTACCCTTTAAATATACCAACTCCAAGATTGCACTACAATGCAGAAAAGGGAAATCTTCCTATTCCGCACTGTACGGAGATTTCCATTGAAACATTCAAACTTTAAAAACTTTGATCATACGGTATCGACCATATGACATTCGCACTTTTAAGAGTTTGACAACATGATATATATCCAAAGAGCAGAGGTTCTTACTGTAAAAATGTAGTTAACTCTGAAGGAAGCTGATATTTTTTCATGAATATTACAGCACAGTGAAGACCACAGAAGACATGTCAGCACTAAACAGATGAGTCAGAGTGTCATCAGAGTCTGAAAATAAGAATGCTAGGAAATTATAGCTATTTCTGCTCAATATTCAGAAACAATGATGGAGTGGTACTTGAATCATGAAAGAGAGATACTTGCTGTACTGAATTAATACTAAAATGTTCATATAACAAAAGGATAAGAAATAATTCATGTAATAATTGTGAAGAGGAGTTAATCTACATAGACTGAGTTGAGTAAAATTAGAGCCTAAAGGCATTCACTTTAAGATTCTAAAAGAGCTATATGTGAAACTGTTAACAACAACCACTATTGTTAACAAATAATTAAAAAAATAGGTGGCATCCAGTAACTGTAGGAAAGCAGTACTGACTCCACTTTGCAAAAGTGTGCAAGCAAAGAAGAGACAGAAAACTGATGTCAGGTCAGTGTTACCTCACTAGCTGTATAAATGTTGGGATCAGTACAAAATGAAATAGTTACTGGCCAGGAACACTATGTCTATGAGGCTCAGTAACATAGTAAACTGCCAACTGGTCATCCTGAAACATGACTTGCTGATACAATATAGAAAGTATTCCATATCAGCTTCAAAGCAGGATTCATGCTGGATGAATAGAGGACTGCAACAAGGCTATATGTAAATTATAGACTAACAACTCAACCCAGTTTAGGTTCATTAGTGGCAGGTCCTGCCTACTTAACCTGATCATCTTCTTCTAATAAGTTTTTGAAGCAATCAGCAAGGCAAAACAATGCACACCACATGACTAGACCTCACAAAAGCAGTCAATACCATCCCACCTTCAGGTATCATACATAAACTCTTTCAGTCAAATATCATTCCCCATGTAACTCATTGCTTAGTAAACTATCTCACAAGTGGAAACCAGGAAGTTAAGGTAGATGGCTCTGTCTCATCCAAAAGCTGTATTACTAGCAGTGTACCCCAAGATTTAGTCCTTGACTGCTTCTCTTTTTATTTACTTATTGGAGGTCAAAGCTAATGTTAGGGGCTGTGGCTGATTGAGTCTGCAAGCTTGGTAAATCATAAACTTCCCAGAGGATATTAAGATGATCCAAGATAACCTGTCCCAAATATATAGCTGGTGTCAAAACCATAAACTAAAACTAAATGCCAAGAAATACATAACTGAATATTTCAACAAGCATGTTTTCCCTTCTAACTATTGCATTGGCAACAAGACCCTGGAAACTGATTCTGTTGCTATGGATCAGGCAACTTATGTTGACAATGTCTCTAAATCACCAAGTACCCACTTTTATAAAGAAGTCCTTCTTCATTGCACAGCATACATCTAAAGGTATTGCATCCAGGGATGTAATCATTCCACTTTTATATTGTTATTAGTATAATGTCACTTTTTGTATGTACCTTTCCAAACAGTTGTCATAAGTGGAATGACCAAAATATTATCTTATTTAAAAAAACTCTAAATCATAAGGACTATGCTGACAGTCACAAAGCCTTGCTCCTGTTCTCAGTATTATACATGCTTTTGGGAGATTAACCTATGCCGCATGTATATAGCTTCAACACACCTTATTCTGTCAGACCTATTACACATTTGCAAAGCCATTGGTATCATACTTACCCACTCAAGGAATCTCAATCTCTTTTGCAAAATAAGCAGAACATATTAGAGGTATCGAATATCACGTCAGTGGAACTGTCTTCCACTCTACCTACATAAAGCAAGGTATTTCTCTTACTATATTCAAATGTAATTTGGATGAATGGATGCACAAGCCCAAATTCACCTCTGGTTTAACACGTGTCAATATGGGAAACATGTAAATGTGCCAATATACTTCTTTCAGCCCAACTCTGGATTATTTGTATGCAAAACATAAGGGCTAAAAAGTATCATGGGAATGTAAGGCTAAACTTCTTAAGATCCTCCCTGATCAATAGCCTAGCAAGAATCTGTGATTTACTAATCAATTCAAAAAAATACTGGTTGCATGCTTTTGGGAGATTAACCTATGCCGCATGTATATTGCTTGTGGAGCTTTTCTCCCCGGGCCTCCACTGAAAATGGGCACTTCTTGGCCCAGTGGACTTCCCCGGTAATCAAACTGAAATAAATAAATAAATAAATGAAGGTCAATGTGAAACGAGATCCAGTGCAGAATGGATGCCCAGCTGGAAAGCCAAAAAATCAACTATGATAATTCTAAAATATTTTTTTGACAGAGACATTAAAGTCATATACAAAGAAGGGACTGTTGATACACTTACCTAGGATTTAACAAAGCATACATCTCAGTCTCATAAAATAGGTGCATAGGTTCATAGTAGTTTACTAGGCTAACAGCCCAAGAGCTCTTATAAGCCTAGGCATATTTGCCCTGAGTTTCCCAATTTTCAATAGATAGGTGAACGAAGTTCACAGAGGTATGAGCCTATGCTATGGTAGCTAATACCAACTGCCTCTGTCCAGGAGGGACATGAGTGCCATCCCAGGAGTAAATTTACAATTACCCATTCACTGATCTAGGTTGTGCTTGAAGAGGGTCAGGGAAGGGCTTTGCTTCATATGAATGAGAAGCTTGTTTCAGAGAAGAGGTAGCTTCCAAGAAAAGTATCTATTTCTCTAACATGATTTATTTATGTCTGAGGCTAGGTTGGGATCCCTGGAATGAGTGGTCTTCGTGTGGTTCAATTTACAAATGTATAACAGTTCTATCAGGGCCGGATTGGAGACTGCCTTTTAAGCCAGACACAGATTGTTCCTTAGTAGTCTGTAGGACACAGAATACATTGATAAAGATTTCAGTCTTTCCATGTACCTCTGTACATGTGTGTTTGTGTGTCAAATCCTTATTTATTGTGAGAAGTGAACTGTGTATGCTGACAGCCTGTTTGGCTTTTGATTTGTCTGTATGTGAGAGTCTTGCTTCCATTTTCATAGCATAACTACATCTCTCACATATAGTATTTGTGTGATTCAGGTTTAAGTGGTTGTCTGTATACATGAGACTATTGCGACATTGCCTCAAGATGCCCAAGTCTATCAGGCTGGCTACAGAGATGGTAGAAAACTGTCCATTCATGATATTAGGTTCTTACTGTGGGTTTGTCAGAAAAAGAAATGGGTTAATTAGACTGTACTATGCTGGTAGCACAGAGACTATGAGTGAGAACTATACTTTGTGGAGTCTAAGGTTAACCAACAGAGCAATGCTGCTCAGTGCACAACTTAATTGCTCCTAGTGCAGCAGGGGGGCTGGTAATGGCTTCAGTGATAGTTACTCTAAAGTCTTATCTTCAAGGCATTTGTGTCTAACAGGGCACTACTAACTGCCACTACATGGAGATCAGCTTCACACAAACAAATAGCTTATTTACAGGCAACAAGGAAGAAGTTTTAATCTAACTACCAATTAGGAAAGCACACAATAAGCATTCTACCAGCAATCTCCAACTCAAATAGGTTTAGATCAGCACACTGCTGCCACAAGAGTGCAGAAAAAAGCTTCTTAATGTAAAATGGCTGGTTTGGAGCCCACATGCAAAAAGACCACATAATCTAGATAACAACAGCCCTGACTATCTGATACAGCGCACTACATACTTAAAGCAGTAGTAGAGCAATACAGCAAATATCACAGGAAACTATTAAAATGCCATCACAATCATCAATAGAAGTGCTAAATAATACTTATTTTCATTTTTTCTAGCAGAGGATTGCCTCAGCTGTAAGTAGATTCATTGGAATTATCTGGTGTATTTGTCAAACAACAAGCAGTTCTGAGCAGTTAAAATATATTATTATGCAAGTTAATAAACCCTAGGTATATCTTCCAAGTCTGTCCTAAACCTTGGATAGACATAGGGCTTGGGGTACACATAACAAAACATATTCCAGATATAGTACATCATATTCATAACCTTTTCTTCAGAGCTCAGTTGCTCATGTCTGAGAGATCAACCAGTCTTGAATTCAAATGATTTTACACAGTAGAGAAGCCATGCATTCCCTTATTTAGGGGACTGGTTGCCCTTTTACCAGCCTAAGTAATATACATTCCGCCATTTAAGAGACTGGTTCCCCTTTCACCAGCCTAAGTAATATATGGTGTTACCTTTACATTTACAGCCTCAGATCTACTTCATTGTGCTAGTCACCACTATACAGGTATATATCTGAAAAGCAGCCCCACTCCCTCCTTATATTGAAGGAAAGCAGACTGTTTGCTGCATAACCTTACCCCCAACCCCTCTGCTTAATTCATCAATAATTGGTATTGGGTCCTCTGATAAAGTTAAACATTCATATCCTGACATCCTTGCCACGATTTTCTATGTGCCATTATTTCTATAGTGTTCTAAATATCCAAGCAACACTCGTATGTAAACACTACATATTCATAGAATTTGGGGCACATATTTTTGCACTACTAATTAATAATAATTTAAAATCACAAGTCTTTTAAGTCTGAGCCTCAGAACAGTGAGACTGAATGTACAAAAATGGGGACTTGTGTACTCTAATTCAGAAACTGCACTGCTCTAGAGTATTTCCTTTTCTTCTATATATGGCAGTTTCAAAATTAAAAAGTACAGGTAGTGGGGGGGGGGGGTGAGGGCAGCAAACCTTTACAGCTGGCATGCAGGGCAACTTAACTTAAAAGAAGACCCATTATTGTTGACATTCACTGCTCTCCTTTAGTTTCAGGGTTTCTTTTCTAATTCCTGGACTCGTAATTATGGGACTTGAAATTTCAATAGGGCATCCTGCTACTTCCTAGCAGTTTTGTAGTAAATAACTTCCTCTGAGGTTGCAAAACCTCACAAATAAGTCAGAATTCATTTCCTTGGAAGTCTGCTCAGTCAGCCAGTTGTGACTGAATGTATTTTATTCAAATAGTAGTCAAGAGAAATGACAACTAACAAAAATTGCATGTGTCTACATCAATGAACCATAGTAGCAGAACAGAAAAATCAATATGTAGTCTACTAGATTACACAATATACATATAAGTATCTCACATATGGTCCTTACATACTTTAATATTTAACTCTTTTATCTCATGATTCTAATTCTAATAACTTTTAAACAACACACTCCAATCCTCTAACTACACAAGCTATTTCTTCCAACCACCCATTTACTTTTCTTAAATCCATGTCTATATTCTCAGAGTTACAAACACCACTTAATTGATTGTTACTAAATTTTGAGAAAAATGGAAATATTCCACAGACAGAATGTACAGTAGTGTAAGGTGAACTTACCATAACAGTAGATGTTCAAACGCTCACTGCTGCAGTAGCCATTGCTATATAGGTTATATCCTGCCAGGGATATAATGGCTTGCTGGCATCCAAAGCCTCAGGGCACTTTCTACATGCCCAAACTGTCAAGCAGTTTGAGCTGAGCTAACTAAAAGACATGTTTGGGTGTGAAGCCCTTCAGAGCTTTCCTGCCAGCAGAGAGAAGGAGGCTGAGCCAAATAAATGGCCACACCCTGGCATAAAAATGCACCAGAAAACATGTTGGATGGAGGGAGAGAATGGCTACTACAGCACAGATCATTTTAACATCTACTTTTATGGTAAGTTCAACCTACACAACTGTACTATGTTCTTCATATTGATCACTGTTGTAGTAGCCTTAGCTACCTGGGTAGATTACTATAGCTAACTATATTTGGGAGGAAGAAAAAGAAGGATCCTGGAGCCTCTGGAGAATGGTCTTAGCAAAGCTTGATATAGACCTAGAGAAAGAATCAAGCGTACTATGCTTTGTAAACATATGTACAGAAGACCAAATATGAGCTTCTAGAATAACTCTAGAATCCAAACCTTTCCAAAAAGCAATAAATGAAGTCAAGGCCCTGTTAGACTGGTCCTTGACCATGCCTGGAATAGATTTGCCATGGTGAATATAACAATATGCAACATCCTTAGACACCCACTTGGAAATAGTCTGTTTTGGCACA
This sequence comes from Protopterus annectens, assembly GCF_019279795.1. Taxonomy (NCBI): domain Eukaryota; kingdom Metazoa; phylum Chordata; order Ceratodontiformes; family Protopteridae; genus Protopterus; species Protopterus annectens. The sequence goes on from NC_056725.1 coordinate 996,481,745, forward strand.
GGTTGTCCATTCTTCTTACCATTATAAGACTTGAGCAATTGATACAAATATCTGAAAGATTTAATTCTCTCAAAATAGCACCTGAGTTGTTTGTGGACAAACAAGGTACGGATTATCCTTTCTCCCTCATTTTTAGGTTCAGAAAAGAAAATGGGGAGATAGGTAGTTTGGGCTAAAGTAAACTTGGACACCACTTTGGGCATAAAAGAAAGATTAGTCCTCAAAGAAGCTCTGTCACTATGGAAAATGTGGGAGGGTTGACTCACCATAAGTGACTGCAAATCAGATGCTCTTCTTGCAGTGGTCAGAGCAGCCAGTAAACCTATTTTCCATGTAAAGAACCTCAAGTCAACCAGATTATCTGGTTCAGATGGACCAAGTTTTAGCACCTCTAACACAAAATTAAGATCCCAAGGAGGCGCTATGAATTTACCTAGGCTTCTCTTATGCAAAACCTCTTTCACAAACATTTTGATATAAGGCTGCCCTGGAAGAGGAGCATCCATGGGCAGATATTCTGAAATGGCAAATAAATGAACCTTGACAGAGGAATAAGAAAGGCCATAGGATTGTAATTCACACAAATACTGTAAAATCAGAGAAAATCTAGTCCCGAATAGGTGCTGATTATGTTGTTGGCACAAACTACAAAATATTTTTCATTTGCTGATATATGATTTTGTAGTAGCAGGCTTTCTTGCCTCCAATAGCACCTGCTGTACGTCCTCAGAAAACAGATGCCTAAAAGGAATTAAGATCCTATCTTCAAAGAAGTTAAATGAAGATGATTGATGTCAGGGTGTATCAAACACCCTGGTTCTTGTGTGAGTAGATCCATTATGTGAGGAAGCTTATGGTAATTGCCCCTAGCTATTTCCAAAAGAAGGGAGAACCACTGCTGCATGGGCCAGAAAGGAGTCACCAGAATGATCTTGGTGGATTTCTGCTGAGTCTTCAGAAGTACCCTGGATATTAGTGGAAAGAGTGGAAAAACATTCAGGAACATTCCTGTTCAAAGAAAAGAAAAAGCATTTAACTTCTAGACCTTCTTGCATGGAGTCCTCAAACAGAATTTTGCCAGTTGATTGTAAAGAGAAGAGGGAAAGAGGTCTACTTGAAAAACTCCTGATAGATAGATCAAATCTTGAAATACCCCCAATCTAGTATCCATTCATGAGGATCTGTCCTTGTCATGTTTAGCTTGCCTGCCACGCAGTTTTCCTCTAACAGAATGTAGGATGCCTGTTGAGTGAGATTGTGCTGTGAAGCTATATCCCAAGCCAACACGTCTAGTCTGGAAAGGCAGTATGACCTGGTTTCCCCTTGCTCATAGATGCACCACATGACTGCAGTATTGTCTGTAACCATTGAAGAGGTTCTGGGGACCTAAGATGATTCGGAAAGTTGACTGCCTTGATCAGGGCAAGCATACTTTTTTTATTTATGTGCTTACATCTGTCCTTGGTGCTCCACACCCCCTACACCTTTATCCCTCCTAAAACTACTCCCCAGCAAATTCTAAAGCATATGTGGTGGCTGACTGCTTGAGGAGACCTGGATTTAAAGATATCTGTTGTCTGCACCAAAAAAATTTATCTTCTGACAAACCCCAGTACTAGAATCTGAAAAGATAATGGGTGATGATGCTGGAAACAAAGAGATTTCAGATACTGCTATATCTTTCTTATGTGGTATCTTGCCAGGTATATCATGAGAAGCATAGATGCCATGAGACCAAACATTCTGAAGTATTCCCTCACAGTCTGAGTTGAAGACCTTAGAAATATATCTAAATAATGATCTAATTTTCCTGTGGAAGAAAAGCTCTTTGAACAGAGGTGTCTAGTTGAAATCCCAGGAACATAATCCTGTGTGAAGGAGTCAAGAAAGACTTTTGAATGTTCTTTTGGAATTTCCAGCTTTTGCAAGACATCTCTCACCCAAGACAGAGATTCCTAATGTTTTGAAAAACACTCTGCAAAGATAACCAAGTTGTCTAAATATGGAAACATGTGAATACATAGTAGCCTGCAATGAGCTATAATTGGTGCTAAACACTTGGTGCAGTGGATAGTCCAAAAAGGGTAAGGCAGAGACACACACAACCTTAAGAAGCACCTGAAGTCTGGGTGAATTTAGGAATGTGATGACAAGCATCTTTTAAGTCTAGTGTTACCAGGTATCTTGAAAAAGGAAGAAGAGGTGACAGGTTATGAAGTGACATCATTTTGAATTTGAACACTATCAAAAACAGGTTTAGGAAACAAAAAGGTCCAGAAATTATCTCCTAGCATTTTCTTTCTTTGTTACTAGGGACAACCTTGAATAAACCCCTTTCCCCCACCTGGTAAGCAGGAACTGGTTCTGTCACTTCTTGGGGCAGCTTGTGATGAAGAAAATAGTCTGATGTACAGCATGAGGAATGACAACCATTGAAATGAGACATTTCCACCCTCTGCCATCTGTAACCATGATATATGATTTTCAGTACCCACTTGTCTGAAACAATCTGTTGCCAAAGAGAAAAATGGATATTCAGACTTTCTGGAACAGAAAAGATGTCAAGGCGAGAGGGGATCACAAGGTCTCTTGAAAAGTCATTCAGGCTTATTAGCCTGTGCTTGATTTTGGGAGGTTTGAGACTTCTTTATGAAACCTCCTTGCCACTTCTATTTAAAAATGTGTTTATCTGAATTCTGTTGAGACTGTTTATTCTGTTTTTTTTCCAAGGCTGAATTAGAAAAAGGAAAATACCTTGGACAATTTGGAAATATCTTACAGATTCCTTTGATTAACTTGCCTCATTTATTACCTCTGCAGCAGAGTTGCCAAACCATAAATCTCTGTCCAAGGGAGAACTCAAAATCTCATTTTTATATCATCTAGAAGGTTCTGAGATTGCAGCCAAGCAAAACTCCTTAAAACAGTACCAGTAGCCATAGCCCTGGAGGAAGTGTCAACAGAGTCATACACACACTGCAAACAATGAATAGTGACCTGTGCAATAGAAAAAAAGTTATTTAATGTAGGCTTTTATTCACAAGAAGAAACTTTGGACAAAACATTTCTCATGCTTTCACAATAAGTTAAAATAAACTTTAACATTTGAGCCTGGCAATTTAAAATTCTGAAAATAAAAGCTGTAGAAATATACACCTTTTCCCATACCTATTAATAATTTCCCCAACTTTATTGGAAAGAGTAGGATTGGAATTAACTACATGTTTGGTAGCAGAGGAGTCAACTAAGGCTATAGCTGTTGGGTAAGATTTGAGAATAGTGTATACAAATTTAAAAGAAGGAAATTGAGGTGGGGCTTACTAATGGTGGTGTTACTGATAGAAGGTGCTTCATCACCAGGGATGGGCACAACATTGTGACTAAACAGGGAAACTTTCCCTGCTCTCTCTCCCAGGACCAACAAGAATATCTCTACCTTGCCCACTGAGTGCACCCTAAAAGCCACAGAGGACATCGCTTACCACCAGTCCATATTAGTGTTGGTGTTACACCAAAGGGACAAAAGGAAAAGGAGTGGTCTGAGGTACAACAAATAGCCACAAAACAGCCCCCCATTGGGTTATGCAAATTGCTAGCCTTCTGTGGTGGTAAAGGCTATTTGCTTAACTTTTTCTTTTTGTGGTTCTAAGAAGGACTGGCTGTAAAAACAGCAATCTCAAGTCAAGACAATAATGGTGCCTTTTTCCCTCAAGGAAGACAATCAGCAAATGCCATTAAAACTATCAGTCTATGAAAGTTACTTTGTAGACAGAATAAAACACAGTAAAAAGCACTTTCAAACACTTTGGCAGCCCCACAATGGAAAAATAATCACATTTTACACAGAAAATATGTTAACAGTTTACACTATCTTAAACTGACAGAAAAAAAGGAGTGCTTGGTTTAAAAGTACGTTTATGCCTTTAGACAGTCCATTAAAGCACAGCAGCCCTAGGTTTAAAATAATTTTCCTGAAGACGAAAATGATAAAACATCAGTAAATATAAGAAATTGGAAGTTTTGTTTCCCCAAATGGAATTTCTCTATCCTGCAAAGGAAAGCGGAAGCCGATAGTCGATTCTTAAAAGCATCAGAAGAGCGTAATCTTTGATGGCAATAAAACTCTGAAGGGCTTCACACCTAAGCTTGTCTTTAAGTCAGCTCAGCTTGAATTGTTTGACAATCTGTTTTTTTTGGAAGGTACTCTGAGGTTTTGGAAGCAGGCTGGTTGTTATATCCTTGGCAGGATATAACACATATAGCTAAAGCTACTGCAGCAATGATCAATATGTAGAATATCTACAGATATGCAAATATATATGTAGAAATTTCTTCCATATCACTATCAAAAATGCATTTTTAAAGGCAATTGCACTCTATCTGTGATTAGCTTGTGTGTGAGTGTGTGTGTGTGCGTGTGTGTGTTTGTGTGTGTGTGTGTGTGTGTGTGTGTGTGTGTGTGTGTGTGTGTGTGTGTGTGTGTGTGTGTGTGTGTGTGTGTGCGTGTTATACTTCAATTGACATTTTAAGTAATTTATTTTGTTTTTCTGACAGTATATATTGGGTGCATTTATGGGCTGTTACTTTTCTTTGGCCTGGGTCATAAACTTATCCTCACCAGGCATATTTTGTTTTTTTCTGTTTAATTCCTTATATTGCTGCATCATATTTATGTTATTCTGTTTGTGGAACATAATCCAAGATGATTTGTTGAACAATATATCTTTTTGAATGAACTGTATGCATTTTCCTTTTAATTTATGTTAAACAAAATCTAGTTGTTATTCCTTCTGAATGTACTGTGCAGTAACTAATTGTTCTCACTTTGAAGCTTTGAAAATCTTCACCCCTGGCATTCCTAAAAGGGGTCTTTGAGTTCTGAAACTGGTTCACCTCTAGCTGTCACACTAGACCAAGTCCTAAAAGTACTATAAAAAGCTAAAACTACTGCATCAATTCATCCTGACAATATCCCTGGATGCAAATTTAATAGCATGACTTTGCCACACCCCTAACAACACAGTTCAATCACAGCTTCTATACAGATTTTGTACCAAGTAAATGGAGAATAGCTAGTCATTCCCTTGGATAAGGGAAGGCCTTCCTACTCCCAGGCAATTACAGACCCATAAGTCTGACCAACCTCATTTGCAAAGCCATATCATGGAACTAATCAGTCAGGACATCAGGAAACTCCAAACACTGAACCATCTCAGTCTGGATTATTCGAGGGAAGGTCATGCTTACTCGACTTGTTGGATTGTTTTGAAAATGTCACCAAAGCAATGGATGAAGACAAAATGGTACATGTCGCATACCTCAACCTGGCTAAAACTTTTGACACAAGTTCTCACACAAGCATAGCAAAAAAGCTAAAAGCTTGGAATAAACCCCTATGTAACCCACTGGATTGCCAACTGGCTCACAGATATGATGCAGATAATCAAAACTGGAGAAGTTTCCTCCACAAAGAGGCCAGTCACCAGTGCAGTCTCCCAGGGTTCTGTGCTGGGACCTCTCCTGTTTGGCATCTAGTTCTCCGAAAAAAAAAAATACCAAAAAGGTTCTTTCTGACTCAGTTTGCAATTGATTGTAAGCTAGGAACAGTCATTGAATTCCCAAATGACTTGGCTATCCTGCAAGAAGGTTTATCTCAAATAAATCTCTGTTGTCAAAATAATGGTCTGAAACTAAATGTTAAAACATGCATTGCTGTAACCTTTAGGAAGTCATCTACCCCAGGGAACTACAACATTCACAATACTCTTCTAAGAGATGATCCAGTTGTTCAGGATCTGTGAACTTATATGGACAGTGACCTAACTTTTGGCCAACATGTGTTTGCATTTGTAAGAAACTCCTTCTATATTGTACATAAACAAAAGTAGTTTGTCTAGATTTAGGGATGTCATTGCCCCCCTTTATCAACCCTTATTAGGCTAATCATTGAATATAATTCCCTCTTGGCATGTATCTGTCCAGAAACATGCAACAACTGGAATGCCCACAGAGATACCTTACTTAACGGATACAAGGCCTAAACAGCATGTCCTACAATGATTGACTCAAAGTCTTGTCACTATACTCAGTATCCTACAGACTGCTAACAGATGACCTGTGCCCATCATACAATGCATCCTGCAACACATTACTAATGGATTTTACTGCACATCAGCAAGTCAGATGGCATCAGAAATACTTAGTCTTGGGATCTAAATCTCTTCTGCAACATTAGCAGAACAGTTTGAAAGGTCAGGTATATTTCATAGAGGATAACACTGCTATAGAACAGACTCTTCATCCACATTAAACAAAGTTCATCCCTGTCCATTTTCAAGCGTAACATAGATCTATGGAAGGGAAAAAGAAAATTTACCCCAGGACTACCCACTGTACTACTAATGGACAGAGGCAGCTCCTAAATGGTTTATCCTATGCATGAGTCAAATTATTATTATGGTATGATCTCAGTTACTCTTACTAGGGGTAATAGACAATTATTGACCATGGAGTGGGTAAAGCCAATCTATAACCAAATGGGAGAGGTTATTTCAAGCCAGAAAAGTGAAATTGGCTAAGCTTAAGGCGGCCCACAAGGGTAGCTAGCCTACCATTTACCTATGATCCTACCTCCCTAAAGATATATATATATATATATATATATATATATATATATATATATATATATATATATATGGGTCTACTGCTTTACATCAAAAATACACTTCTTCAAAATAGCGCAGTAGACCCTACACTTCAGCAAAAATCCACTTCAACGAAAGTGCACTTTCGCTGAAGTCAAGTTCCCCAGGCTACCCAAAAAGAAAAAAAACACTAAAACATGTTTTTGCGGGGGGGGGGGGTGCAAGACCCCTGCACCCCCCCTTCTTAAATAAACCAACTGTGAGATCGCACAACAGTGGGGAAAAGGGAATATTCCCATTCCGCACTGTAGTGTGACTGCCGAAGTCAATGTTCGAAGTTTCACTACTTCGAACAAGTGGACTCGGTGAAGTGGGATTTGAAGTAGTGAAACTTTGAACATATTGACAGATCCCATATATATATATATATATATATATATATATATATATGTATATATATACATATATATATATATATATATATATATATATATATATATATATATATATATATATATATGTATATATATATATATGTATATATATATATATATATATATATATATATATATATATATATATATATATATATATATATATATATATATATATATATATATATATATTTATATATATATATATATATATATATATATATATATGTAGGCACTGGATCAAATGCCCAGGCAGGTTGACATCTGTCTGGTAGACAGCACTTGGTTGATCCAAATAGATGGTTGACAGATCTCAGTGGTAGTATATATAACTAGCAGGGGGTGTGGGGAGCACAGCTATTCACATGGTGGGTGTGAGGGCTTACCCCCTGCAAAAACACTTGAATTTTGTTTATACCATTCTGGGGTAATTCTTGAGGTGTGCTCAGAATGTGTTGACATTTGTTGTTTCTACATTATTATGGTGATCTTGTGAGTGTTGGTATAGTTACTCATTCAGTCCAGTAGTATATTTCTGTTTCTATTTTTATCTGTTCACACACACACACACACACACACACACACACACACACACACACACACACACACACACACACACACACACACACACACACACACACACAGAGAAGCACACACATATATGTAGCTAGGTTATATGTTGTCCTGTGCATTTCCTTAATCTGTCTCCCTCAACAATATCAAAAGGGTTCTCATCCAGAACAAAGGAGGTTATTGTGCCTCTCTACTCATCACTTAGTAGACCCATTATAGAATACAACACCCTATTTGGGTTGTACCTTACAAGACACCTGCAACAGCTGGAAAGACCACAAAAGTACCTCACCAAGAGGATTACTGGCCTCAAACAGATAATCTATGCAGCCCGACTAAAGAAACACCAGCTGTACTTGGTTGCATACCACTTACTCAGAGGTGATCTCTGCTTGACATACAAGGACATGTCCAACCTAGAATTGGTGGATATACTCCACCTAAAAAAAAACAAATCCCTGAGAGCCACACGCTCTAGGGATATAAACCTTACCACAACGATAACTAAGACATGCTGGAGGGATTGATTCCTGACCCAGAGACTCCCCATGCTTTGGAACAAGATTCCAGTATACATCAGGCAGAGCCCCTCATTAGCACTCTTCAAGGGTAACCTTGATGGGTGGATGGGAAACAGAAAATTTACCCTGGGGATCATTGTAGTAGCTCTGCTGGACAGAGGTGCAGGGAACTAATGGCTCTGCTGGTCAGAGGCACAGGGAACTAATCTAAGAGAGTGGCGAAAGCCAACACACTCTGGCTAGGCTTATAAATGTCCTTGGGTAGATAGCCTAGTACTTACCTATGAACCTATGAACACACTAAAATGGCATCCACTATCCTAATTTATGATTGCTTTGAAACCCTTTAAATATCAGAGATCAAGTACATATTTTCCTCTGTTACAGGGCTAGAAATTAACCAATATGTCCCTCTGTAGACTGCTTTTTCAATTTCTTTAAGTAGTGATGTAACCTATCAGGATGTCCAGAATAAGACTTCTCATGCAGACATTCCACTGCATATGCTATCTTATAACCCAGTACTTGTTGTACATGGTTCTGTATCTTCAGATTACTCTAGTAAAATCTCTTTAATATTTGGATATTACTGGTAAAGACAATACTTGTATAGCTGCACTATATTCTTTAGTCCAATCTGGCTGGCCGCGATGGTGCAGCAGTTAGCATTGTTGTCAAAGGAAAAATATACTTTAAAAATGATCAAAACACGGTAGGTTCAGGTTAAGGCACTTTAATCTTGCAACAAGGAGACAAAAATGTGCTATTACAGAGTTTGTCTAACTAGAAACAGGAAATACTTTCATTTTTATACATTCTCTAATTAGACATGGCCTACCAAGCTGATGTAACAGATTACCACCTTTTTCATCATCATCTGTTGACCATCATTCCCATGAATTTCTGCTGATTTATCAATTTTTATGTGAAACTTCCTGAGGAAAACAACATGGCCTTGATTACTACCAGTTAGATACATGTTATGTTACCATTCAAGGTACTATGGCTAATTCTAGCACAATGCTAGCAGTTCATTTCTCTAATAATCCTTTGTCTACTTTATCTCTAAGCTACTGCAGCTGCACATGTTCCCATGCTTCGAACAGAGCTGATTGTTTAAAATCATTACATTTACAGAATATAGTATTATTCATTAATTCGTTCCTGACCTAGCAGATAAGCACCTGCTTCTCAAGTACATTTCCAAAAGGCATAAACATGAATATTGCTGTGCTAGTAGTTACTAGGTCAGAGGGCATCTTGCAAGTTTCAGAAAGCATACTGCAGTTTTCAAAAAGCATCTTTTTCAGTCTCATATGAAACTCAATTTATATATAACATAGTGCATGTAAAATAGAATGAAAAGCGTATTAATTCTTTTGATTATTAATTGGCATTAAGCATACACACATTAATACATATTTTCTAACATTTCACTCCTGTTAATACTTTTTATTTCTATTTTCAAAAAAAGAATAAACAGTTTGCTTCTTTTCCTAACCTCTTCCAATCAGGATTTGCAGTTAAGAAAGTCATTCAGTTTAAACTTTTATGAAAGTGTTTCGCATTCTAGCAGCTCTTCAAATTCAGTACTTTGATACATAGTCTCAGATACTGATATATCTATGAATTCTTTGATTAATTTCTTCATGCAGGGGATTCCACAACAAACACAAACTCCTATTAGGAGTAATCCTACCCCAATGGCAATCAATATGTTCATTAGGATGGAACCCCACCCCCCAAATACATTCTGGAAAAAGTCTGTCAGAGGGTTTGGGCCTGGTTTGGTCATGGCCGACACTTGCTGAATCACCTCGAGATGATCGTTAATCTCATGCTGATGATCAGGAATAAACGCACAGCATTCTTCTTTGATTAAAGCGCACGTCCCACCCCTCGCCATTAGGGTGAAGTCAAGAGCCATTCAGTTTTGGAGTACTACAGTTCTCATGGCATTCACTTCATCAGTTATCAGTTCAAGAGCAGAAAAATTCACATTACTCATTACTTCGAGAAGTTTTGACAGTTTTTGCAGCTCCCATATCGATTTAACTGCACCATATGCAGGTAATATACCTGCCCAGGATATGACAGCATCACTCAAGTCCATGTGCGCAAGTTTGGTTCCCACATTACGATGGTCTTTCCAGCCCGCTTCGATCTGTCTCACTGGATTCTCAGGTTTCTTAACAGTCTTTTTGGTCACATCTCAGGTATTTTGAATATTTCCCTGAGGCAAAACTGCAGTGTGTCGGATGGCCGGGACCAGGTACCCCAAAAAACAACTGCCAGACCAATTCTCAGGTAACCATTTGTATGCTTTTTTACCACACACAAAATAACAGTCCTCTACTTTAGTTGTTACTTTGTTACGAAATGACTGCCCTGCATGAAACATTTTCCTATCTATTACAGATAACTGTTTAAAAAGTACAGGATTACGTTGTACCTGATCAAGAATCTTATGCATAGATTTCAAAAATGAGTTATAATCTGTACTACAAGATCCACCTAAATTATTTGCTTTTTTATAACATTTATACTGTACGGTGACATTACACTTGCTCCATCCCACTTGGATGGTATCATTTTTGTAAAAACATACAATTCCTTTTTGTGTTACAGGCAAATACAGTGCTACCTTATCATGTGCTTTAATAGCAACTGTGTCAAAAAACAGATTTTCCCAGGTCTCATTGACCCCTAGGGGGATAGCAGCCATCAATAAACCCCCGTATCCTGTTGGTATGGCCGTGCAGACCCAGCAGTTCAAAACATTAAAAGTCTCAGCATACACACGTGTAATTGCCTGATAAGTGTTAAAGTTCGGATGCCAGTCTATGTTTGGTTCATTACGTTTAATCAGTTCAACTTTTGTGGCAGGAAAAAGGAGTGGCCACAACAAAAAGAACAATGTGATTAGCATAGTTATCAAAATGATCATACAAGTTTTCTGAGGTTGCTCAATGTCTCTATTCACTCTGTACCTGGCCATTATGTTCTCGTTGTACAACAGTAACAAAGTTTTTGTCCAATTCAAAGTTTTTAACCAGTTTACAGTGCGTCAAATGAATCCAGGAAGCTGTGATCTTGACAGCAGTGGGTGTCGACAGTAGTACCTGGTATGGTCCTTCCCACTTCAGAGAACTCCAGTTCTTTCGCTTCACAATCTTCACCCAGACCCAGGTGCCTGGGGCTACTGGTGCTTCCGATTTCGGTTGCTCTTTATCTGAAACAGAATTTAACTGCAAAAGTTTGTTATTCAAAAATCGTCTCATATACCCTGCAAGTGAACTGTCAGCCTCTTTCTCTGCAGACATGAGAGGTTTCCACTGAGGTGTATAATATGCCCTCCCAAACAAAGTTTCAAAAGGAGTTAATCCCTTTGCATTTGGAACAGTTCTCATGCTCAACAGTGCTAGAGGCAAACAGTGCACCCAGTTCTTTTGTGTCTCACATATCAACTTCCTAAGCTTATTCTTCAACACCCCATTATGCCTCTCAACTAATCCTGCAGATTGGGGGTGGTAAGCGCAGTGATTTTTTAACGATATCCCAAAATAACGACTAAGTTGTTGCACTGTTTGATTCACGAAATGTGTACCATTATCACTATAAATCTTTTCCAGTATGCCAAATCTGGGTATAATTTCTTTAACAAGGACCTTTGCAACAGTAGCTGCATCTGGATTTTTAGTTGGAAAAGCTTCCACACATTTAGAAAACATATCTATAATGATAAGGCAATACTTTTTATTCTCGCACTTATTCAGTTCTATGAAATCCATACAAATAGTATGAAACGGATATGGTGGTGTAGGGAAACTCCCTTGCTTAGGCTTCAATGCCCCTTGTGCATGATGCTTGTTACAAACATGGCATGCTGCACAAAAAATTTTTGTGTAATTTGTAAATCCATATGTTGTAAACACTCGATTCACTAACTGTACCATCCCCCCTGTTGAGACATGGCTCTGCCCATGGCTCAACAAAGCTGCATATCTAAACAAGTTAGATGGCAAAATTGGTTTCTTTTCCTTGGAGATGTACAGTCCCTTTTCAAGGATTGCTCCTCGTTTTATCCACTTCTGTTTTTCTACATTTGTAGTAAGTGTCTGCATTGTTTTTAACATTTCTAAATCTAAAATCTCAGAGGGTTGTAATTCCTCACTCAAAAGAAAAGCTTCTGAGGCTGAAGCTGCCTGTTTTGCAGCTGTATCAGCCCGCACATTACCTTTTGAAATTCTATCCTGTTGCTTGGTATGAGCTACGCATTTACAAATAGCTACTTTTTGAGGTAATTGAATATAGTCTAATAAATCTAAAATGAATTGTGCATGATTAATTGGTTTACCAGTAGATGTTATCATTCCTCTATTTTTCCACTGCTGCACAAAAACATGTACAGTAGAAAAAGCATACTGGCTGTCAGTATAAATATTCACTTTCTTACCTTTTGCTAAGGTACATGCCCTTGTCAAGGCAATCAACTCTGCTGCTTGTGCAGATAAATTGTGTGGTAAAGATTTTGCTTCTAAAGTTTCAGTATCGGAAACGACTGCATACCCCACTAGGATCTGTCCTGTAGGACCCCTCCTGCACGAGCCGTCCACATAGTATGTCACCTCGGCATCATCCAAGGGAACATCTGTAAGGTCTTGTCTCGGTAATGTCTTTTGCTCAATTTCCTGCAGGCAGCAGTGCGGATAGCCATCTGCAGGGGTTGGGAGCAAGGTTGACGGATTCAAAGTTGTGCATCGTTCAATTGTCATATGAGGTTGGCTCAACAGTATAGTCATACAGGAAAGATGTCTAGCAGGAGAAAGATATGCTACTTTTTCTTGTAGTAAAATAATTGCGACTGCATGAGGCACTCTCAATGTGAGAGGGTGGAATAACACTACTGAGGCTGAAGCCTGCACTGCCATTGCAGCTGCAACTACTGCTTGTACACAGTGGGGCAGGGACCGCGCCACTGGGTCTAACTGTGATGAATAGTAAGCTATGGGGCGTTGCTTGTCCCCATGTTGCTGTGTCAATACTGATGTCATATAACCTTGCTTACAGTCTACAGTTTGAAAAAATTGCTTATGATAGTTTGGTAATCCTAAAACTAAGGATGATGCTATCAGTTGTTTCAGTTTGCAGAAAGCTGCTTCTGCTTCTGGTGTCCATTGTAATAACTCCTGTGCTGCCATCGGCCTTTTGAATATTAAATTAGTCAGTGGAGCAGATTCCAAAGCATAATTTGGTATCCAACTCCAACAAAAGTTAGTAGTTCCCAAGAAGGACATCATTTCCTTCTTGGTAGTTGGTCTAGGTGCTTGTAATATTGCTGTTTTTTCTATCTTCGTCTAATATTCTACCTTCTTTGGATATTACATATCCCAAGTACTTAAGTTGTTTTCTCCAAAGTTGTAGTTTGTTCTTGTTTACTTTGTGTCCTTGAGTAGCTAAAAACTGTAACAATGCTATGGTGTCCTCTTTACATTCTTGCTGGGTGGGGGCTGCCAGCAGAATGTCGTCTACATAAAGTAAAATTTGACTATCATTTCTTGTGCAAATATTGTTGGACTTTGACAATATCCCTGTGGTAATATCGTATATGTATACCGTTTCCCCTGAAATGTAAATGCAAACCAATGTTGGCTGTCGGGGTGTATCAGTATTATGAAAAATGCATTACTAATATCTACCACAGAAAAATACTTTTGCTGAGGCTTTAAATCATTCAGTAAGGTGTGCGGATCTAGCACCATTGGTGCCCTGGGTATAACTGCATTATTTACAGCTTGTAAATCTTGGACCATACGCCATTCTCTGTTTGCTTTCCTGACAGGAAATAAGGGTGTATTACATGGTGAATCAGGAGATTCTATTAAGACTCCTTCCTTAAGTAAGGCTGCTATTATAGGTTTGATCCCTATCTCTGCATCCTTTCTCAAGGGATACTGTCTTTTCTGAGGTCTAAATGCTGACTTTGGCATAATAGTAACTGGTCCTGCTATTCGTATAAGTCCTACATCTGAATTCCCTGTTGACCAGAGAGTCTCTGGTATGTTTCGCAAGGCTTTTTCCTCTTCCTCCAATAAGAGTAATACTCAGCTATTCTCACTAGCCTGTGAGTGCACAGCTGGGTGTGTCTGTGTTATCCAATTCAATTTCTGTTTCTGTACTCCTTGTTCGGAGAGTTCTAATTCTGTCTGTTTCTCCCACCTTGTGACTTTTTCTCCTAAGTCTGCCCATTTCAAATTTCTATTCTTAGTTAAGCTAACATGTGGCAATCGATTAGATTTGTAAAGTGCTAAAAATTCCTGGGGCAATGAACAGCTTACTACACTGTTTCCTTCTGTGTCCCAGTACAAGTTTCGTAACACTAGTCTGTTTGCGTGGTTCTGAAACAATTCCTGCTCATATTCTTTATCAGGTCCTGGTCTATTACAGTAATATAGAGTACAATGCAACAAATGCTGTTTGTCAATGTTGAGGGAGGGGGATTTACTGATGGCTACGTTCATCAGTTCTTCGGTTACTGCCCCTGGACCAGTCGTAACCAAGTCCTGGCTGTACCAATAATATATCTCACCCTCCGGTCGTACTACAAAAGTATCCATTTGTCGCTGTGCTTCCATACCCTGCATGGTTGGAACTACGGCTATGCCAAATATCTGAATTAAGTCTCTACCCAAAAGGTTTACTGGGCATTTTGCAGAAACTACAATTTTACTTTTCTGGGTCATTCCTGAAACGGGGTCTGTTATCGCTATGTCATGGGAGAGTGGCTCCCGATACAGCTGTCCATTAGCTGCTTTCACTAGTATATAATCTGGTGATTCTGAATCTTCCGGTAATTTGGAAGGGTGTATCAGGGTCCGTGAAGCCCCTGAGTCACACAAAAATTTGACTTCCCTCCCCTCTACCAGAAGCGTCACTTCCGGTTTTGTATCTGCTATGTAAAGCTCTAGGCTCAATAAGGCTAAGTCCAAAATTTCATTTTCTTCAACGTCTATAAATTCATGTACATCCTCTACCCCTTCTGTCACATCCTCTACCCTTGCTATCACATTTGCACTTGTCTTTTCCTGTTTATTTTCATTCAGTGATTCCTGACTATCATATAGTCATTCCTCATCCTCCTTATTTTCTGTAGTCACCTTCTTATTTAGCCTGCAATCCCTTGCTAAATGTCCTTTTTTCCCGCATTTAAAACATTCACCTCTTTTCTTCCTTTATTCAAAATCTTCTGATCGCTTGTCAGATTGTTTATTTCCCTGGGTATTTTTCTTACCCTTTCTTCCAGTTTGTACTACAAATACTTCTGACCCATCTTCTGCTGAAAATACTTGAGTTTTCTTTTTCTTTTTACTATTAAAATGTCTCTCTGCATGTCTAGCATATTCAAGTAATGGCTGCAATCTACTCGTACGATGATCTACCATGTGCTTTGTAATAAAGTTGCTAATGGGAGTTATACTACCCTTCAAGAATGCATTCTTTAGCTGTTGTTCATATGGGGAATCTTGTGTCTGGTTTTCTGGTATCTACATTCCGCAGTCGTTATTAAAACACTCTAATAATCTAGCATAACATCTATCAACTGTTTCACCTTCTTGTTGAATGCACTGATTAATGCAAGTCCAATCAGCCCTAAGCTTCCATTTTTCAGAGATTCGGTCTGTCAGACCTTTCACTCTGCCATCCAATTCTGCATTAGTATGTGGGAGTGGTCTAAGCTGTGCATCACGAGGATTCCAGTCACCACTGATCATGTGCCAATCTGGACCTACAATTTGTCTAACTACTTTTTCTACTTCTTCGCCATTAAAATGGTAACTTAATCTCATACCCTGTAAGTCTTCTAAAAATTTTCGAAAATTCACTTTCGGATGGGGAATTCCCTCCGTGGCTTTCCGGATATCTTCCGGTGTCCACAGTCTATAAACCAAAAGAGTCGGATCCTGCCCTGCCTGTCCTGCCTGAGGATTTGGTACTTCTATGAGTGGACATATTTCTTCCTCACTCATAGCTTGTGATTTTCTATTTATTTCACATAGTTCAATCTCCCTTCTCAAGTCGCGTGTTCCAGACCTTGTCACGATAGGATCCCTGACAAATGGTTTTGATGCTGTGGAAACAGCCGGGTATAGCGGAGGTGGATCAGCTTGTCCACTCGCTTCATATTCTGGTAAGGCAAGTGGAGGGGGTGAAGGAGGGGCCATTGCTATTACCAAGTTATTATCTTCTTTGTCTAAGAACATCGTTTTTGAATTTTCTATCTTTTGTTCCCAGCGATTTGCTTTCTCAAGCCACCTATGCGCCTGAGGGACTCCTAATTGTCGTTGCTTTTTTAATTGACCTTTTGCATCTGTTTTTAGTTGCCTGACAAGTTTAATAAGTGTGAGTTTATCTAAATTACCATCGAATTTATACTTATCAACCCATTTTGTATAATACTTAACATTGTCGGTACGCTGTAATTGCATATATTTCGCGTCTTCAGTTAGGGCCGGGTCTCGGGAACTTTTCGTGCACTGATTTCCCATTGTTGCCTTAGCTAAGCTGTAAATTGTTACGTAACCCTTTTTATCACGTGGTACCACAGTTCTATACCTTTTCACAGTTTATCTAGAATAACTGTCTACCTATTCTGCTTCCCTGATCTATGACAAAACAGTAACCCTTTTTTGTCCCTGATCTGCACATGCAAATCTTCCTGACAAAAACAGTTCTGTAACTAGTCCCTGATCTTAAAACAGAAATAAGGTAATTCCTCCTACCTGACCATCCGTGAGTTGATCCACCGGATCATTGACTCGTCCTCCAATCCCAGATCAGAAACAGTGGCTGGCTTCTTTCGAACGACAATTCAGTCGGAGGTCTTTCAACACAGAAGAGCCGATTTGGCCTATTCTCGGTACGGATGCATGCCACCGGGCCCAATTCTGACCTAGGCCTAGAGCGAGAGGTACTTTCTGGTCCGAAGGACCAAACTGTCAAAGGAAAAATATACTTTAAAAATTATCAAAACACGATAGGTTCAGGTTAAGGCACTTTAATCTTGCAGCAAAGAGACAAAAACGTGCTATTACAGAGTTTGTCTAACTAGAAACAGGAAATACTTTCATTTTTATACATTCTCTAACTAGACATGGCCTACCAAGCTGATGTAACAGATTACCACCTTTTTCATCATCATCTGTTGACCATCATTCCCATGAATTTCTGCTGATTTATCAATTTTTATGTGAAACTTCCTGAGGAAAACAACATGGCCTTGATTACTACCAGTTAGATACATGTTAAGTTACCATTCAAGGTACTATGGCTAATTCTAGCACAATGCTAGCAGTTCATTTCTCTAATAATCCTTTGTCTACTTTATCTCTAAGCTACTGCAGCTGCACATGCTCCCATGCTTCGAACAGAGCTGATTGTTTAAAATCATTACATTTACAGAATATAGTATTATTCATTAATTCGTTCCTGACCTAACAGATAAGCACCTGCTTCTCAAGGACATTTCCAAAAGGCATAAACATGAATATTGCTGTGCTAGTAGTTACTAGGTCAGAGGGCATCTTGCAAGTTTCGGAAAGCATACTGCAGTTTTCAAAAAGCATCTTTTTCAGTCTCATATGAAACTCAATTTATATATAACACAGTGCATGTAAAATAGAATGAAAAGCGTATTAATTCTTTTGATTATTAATTGTTATTAAGCATACACACATTAATACATATTTTTCTAACAATTGTCGCCTCACAGCAAGAGGTTCTCTGGTTCGATCCTCAGCTGTGGTGCCTTCTGTGCGGAGTCTGCATGTTCTCCCTGTGGCTGTGTGGGTTTCCTCTGGGTGCTCTGGTTTCCTCCCACATCCCAAAGACATGCTGTAGGTGGATTGGAAACTCTAAATTGGCCCTAGGTGTAAGTGTGTGCATGTGTGTGCCTTCTGTGGAAGGTTGGGCGCCGGGCTGGCAACTCAACACCATAAAACTCCACTGCCAGTTATGAGCGGACAGATGATCCGCTGTGGTGACCCCTAACCGGGAAAAGCCAAAAGAAGAAGAAGATTCTTTAGTCCAATCCATCCATAGGGAGGAGGTCCAGGAATACAGGGATATCCTTCAATACATGTGTTTGCTACATTAAATACTCTTTCTCAGACAGGTCAGATAAATTACCTGAAAGTGGTTTCCCTTCTCGTCTAGTGCAGCAAGTGGATCTTGTTTGTTTAGGTTGCTAAATGATGTTGTCTAGGCCACTGCATAATTACCATTGCAGACATCACAGGAGGACAGCCAGTGTCATACATGTCTAAAGTGTAACTAACTAAACTTTTGCCAAGAAAGTTGACCATTCAACACCAACTATCTGTCATATCAATATGAGAGGAAATAGAATTAAAATCTTTTGTAACTGTGATTAGGTGTTCTGCAAATTTCAGCATCTTAGTCTCCACTGCCTTAGCCTGTATTTTAGAGAAATTTGGTCAAAAAATACAACAGGAAAAGGGCCATTATCAGATTATTCTGATGTCCATTTATCCCTACTAAAACTTCTTATGTGTGTTGAGAAAGGGACTTGTTGTCCTGGGACAGATATTTGATATGTATGAGATGAAATGCAGGTCCCTACATTTAATATTTTCCCTCTTTCCATCTTTATTCCTTTACTTTTCTTCATAGTTTGATAGTTTACTGTCTCTTGGATGCATAGTTAGGCTTGTGTAGGTCACTAGTCAAACAGGTTTGTCCAACAGCTCTCCACTTAGAGGGGTGAGGATGATGGAGCTGCTAAGGCATACTGCACTGTGGAGAGCTAGGTATACTTACACTGTGCTCCCTGTAGACTTATTATATCAAACTTAATTAACGAAAACCTGTATACCACTACCAGATGGCTATTTAGCCAACCATTATTATTTCAGCAAGCAATCTTTAGTGTCTTGATGATGAACAGGCTTCCTAATGAAAGGCCAAATTAACTGCCATTAATAAAAAAAAAAACATGAAACACAATCTATCACAATCCTTTAACTGAGATCTACAGTTGAGATTAGAAAATCATTAACAGTGTCTTTTATGCCAGGGGTAATAACTCTACACCCCCAACATGTGGTAAATTGCTAATAAGATATTAGAAAAGCCAAAATCCTATATTCAAAAACAGAAGAAGAATAAAAAAAGTTTCTGTATATTGATATTCAGGATACTCCTGACAGACAGGAGAGAAAGGGGGGGGGTCAAAAAGGAAAAAAAGTACAAATGAACAGATGCAGGGACTGGATGTCTGACAAAGGCTCTAGCTTTAATGCTAATCTTGTAATGATTTATTAAAATATACAAACAAACAAGATCCATAGCTTATCAATAAATGAGGCCATTCTAAGCAACATCTGTCTCCTCAGCTTAGTAGAAACCTGTATGGCCACTGACTATAGGTAACCAACTGGGCCACCTGAGGATCACAAAACTCCCAACCTACAAACAAGAGAAAAGGATGGAAGTTTGAAAGGAAATAAAAATAAATGAAGCAGCACATCCCATTTCCAGGCTACCACATACTGACAGTCACTACACTGAAGAAAGGAATGTACAGAATTTCAGTATGTGTCACAGGTGGGTAAAAGAAGGTTGAATGGAGAAGAACATTTAGTGCAGATACCACAGAGGTATGTGATGTGTAACAAAGACTCCCTACTATAACATCTACGTATACCATGACAGCATTAATAATCATTTAGTTTACTTAGGTGGAATTAACAGTCAGTTTATCAAGCACATTAACTTGATAGTGCATTGCTAAATATGAAAGCGTGTGTACAGTTTTATTATTTTAACTAAAGTTGCTTGCATGCTACTGCATCACTTCTCAATTCCTAGATAGAATCCAAACATCTTCTGTTATAAAACATAAAAACTAAAAGAAAATTCTAGCCAAGCTAGAATTTCCACTGTGTGATTCTTCAAACCTCTTGTGCATGAGAGGCACACGGAATATTTGAAAATGACCCATAAGAATTTCCACTGTGTGATTCTTCAAACCTATTGTGTACGAGAGGCACATGGAATATTTGAAAATGACCCATAAGAACATCAGGTGTTGCAGCTATATGGCGATTCTGAATGCCTATGACCTTTTTCTTTTTAAGTCATTCAATAGACAAATTCAGACCATTAAAGCCAAACCCCACTAGCTGTGTGCATGCATGCATGATTCAGCCTTGTTAGGGCCTAATCAGGACAACACAAACAGAGTGTTTGAGTAAGCATTAGAAACACATGGATATTATACCCAGTTGATGTGCATTACCATTAGGGTGTCTGCAAAATATCCCAACTAACAAACTAAAGCAATAAGTAAAAGGGTCACACAGAAAAAACAATCAGTAAAAACTAAAAGAAAATTGTAGCCAAACTAGAATTTCCACTGTGTGATTCGTCAAACCTTTTGTATCAGAGGCACATGGGATATATGGAAATGACCCTTAAGAACAGCAGATATTTCAGCTGTATGGCAATTCTGAATTCTTTTTAAGTAATTTAATGTTCAAATTCAGGCCAATAAAGCCAAACCCCACTGGCTGTGGACATGGATGTTTTGGGCTTGGTATGGCCTCCTCAGCACAGTTCAAGAGGGCTGTTTCTAGGAAAATACTTCTCTTTTTGACTGCTGGGTGATTTTTGAAGACTAGTCCTCTGATATCTAATACTTAGAGGTAGAAAGGAATGCATACAACTGTAACTATAAAACAGTCAGAAAAAATATTAGGAACCAGAACAGTGAAGATGAAAACTAGGTGCTGCTGAATGTGACAAATCATCAAACTCCATCCAACTTATTTAATGCTTTGGAAAAATATAGCATTGTTAATCCCAGCAGAATAATCTGAAAGAGTCTAACATTAAAAGCATATTCAAAACAGAAAGCCAGAGCACAAACTTTGTTTTAATGAGCAGGCCTTATTTTAATTGAATCTATCTTTTTGTTACATTGGGAACATAATTCCCCAGAAGCATTTCCAGCTTTTTCTTCTGTACCAAGCCAAAGGGCCAGTTGTGGTCCATCCAGAAATGTATGGGTATCTGTGTAGAGTTTGGCATTCTATTATATATAACATTGATTCCTTTAGGGCCAGAAATAAAGGAAACACACTATGAATATTGAGATGCATTACAAAAAGAATGAACCTCAAGAGAGTTTCTTATGGATACCTCTCAACTGTAGCCATAAGATAATAAAGGAGGCCATGTTTGTACCCTCCACTTTTCCAGTTGACCATATATCCTATGACTGGAACTCTATGTCTAATTTTCTTGATCTTCAGTAGACTCTTGCAGGAAAGAATATTGGTGTCTCAAGATAGTGGACTACGTGCATGCTGGTTTACAAAGTCCATTGAACATGTAGGAGAAACAGACAAATATAGGTTTTGTAAAACCAAACTGGAAACAGTCGCACACCTTGTTGCTGGTTATGACATACTAATGGCAGAAGGACTGTATACTGAAAGGCACAATAACATGGCGAGACTGTTGCACTGGGGATTGTGCAAACATTATGGTTTTGAAGTGGCTGAAAAGCACTGGTAACATGAGCCACAAAGCATCATAGAAAATGATGGTGTACATCACATGGGATCATCCATTACCAACAATTCAAAAGATAGATGCTAGAAAACCAGATTTAGTGGTTCATGAAAAGAAGACAAAAGTATCATTGATCACTGAAATCACCGCACCCAGTGGTTACGGCATCCTGCACACAGAAAGACACAAAATTATAAAATATCAGGATCTGCAAGCAGAAATGAGAGCAATGTGGAGGAAAGATACCCAAATAGTTCCAATAGTAGTAGGAACAATGGGTCTTATAAAAAGAGTCTTAAATCTTATTTAGATATGCTACCAATACATGTAACTCCGTATGAATTGCAGAAGGAGTAATTACTGGGCACATTGCAAGTGCTGCAAAGAGCACTTTTGACTGACATCAAAGAGTGAAATAATACTAATTTCATGAACTTTAATCATACTTTGACTTAGGAATGGCGTCCATTCCTGTCATGGTATTAGAAACCCAAAAGACTTGGAGAAATGAAAAAGAAAGAATAATTCACACATGATGTGTTAGTCTCACACATGTGCGCACGTGCACACACACACACACACACACACACACACACACACACACACACACACACACACACACACACACACACACACACACACACACACACACACACACACACACACACACACACACACACACACACATGAATAAATTATTTTATATCAAATGCAGATAAAACACATTTAAGAAGTAATCAAACTTAATTCTCAAATCAATAGAACTGACACCATAAAAGAACACATAAAAAATAAGTAAAAGCTACACATACCTGCAAAAATGAAGAATGCAATACAGCACATCTAAAGAAGATTAATTGTACCAGTGATATTTCTTGTAGACATTCATCTCTTCATATTGTCCCACTGCAGGCACTTGCTTGGTTTTCCATTTACAAAAAAAAAAAAAAACAACCAGAAACCTAACTCATTCCAGTTGAAGACTAGAATACTAAATGTTCCCAGTAACAAACCTACCACCAATACTAACAGCTATTCTACTAAATCCCAAAGCAAACACAAAGTAAAAAATATCCCACAAAATGAAGAGTACTAAGTAATAAAAATATGTATTCCAAATGCATCTAACTCCCCTCCCTTACAAGAACTCCAAAACCCAAACTAAAGTAAAAATCATCAAAAATGCTTCCCACAAAACAATACCCCACAACCTATAAAAAAGTAAAAAGTAAAAGTAAATCTATAGATAGACAAATCAATTAATAAAATTAATCTCAAGTAAGTTAACATACATTCAGAAAAAACTTTGTAGTCCTATGTTTAGTGTATTTCACAAAGGAAGTAGTACATGACTTCACGGACCTTGAAATAAGATTCAGTGGTGGTTTAGTGGTTCTGTGCTAAGAGCTTGGTCTCACACTACACAGTCTGTGACTTCGGTCCTACATTCTATTCACTTTCTGTGTGGAATTTGAATATTTTCCCTATGTCTGTGCAGGTTTTCACCAGATATTCCCTTTTCCTTCTATATAAAATAAGCTGTTTGATTGGCTAAACAAAACAAAACAAAAAGAGACTGTCCTGAGGATTCAGAAATGCTGTGTCGATTGCCAGCACTATTTACAATGCATGCATGATAAGCCTCAAAGCTTATTAACAGTGACTGCAGCCAAGCCAGTGGGTGGAATGAGCAGCTCCTCATTGCAGCTACAGTAGTGACCTATGACCTATGGGAAGATCATATTAGACCAGCCTGTGGCCAGAGTAAAGTATGAATAGTGACTGTTACCACAGAATATGCATGAGCATCTAGGATAGTCAAAATGAAATGTGCTGATCTGTTGTTGGCACTCAAGGCAAAACATATACAGTGAAATGTCTTATGGAAGAAAGTAAGGCTATGATGACTAAGGGTGGAGAACAGAGATTGTAGTAGAACAGCAAAGACAACTGAAACTGGCAGAATACTGCAAGTGAGCTGCTGATGAAAGCAGGAATACAAAACACAATGGTGAAGGGGCAGGAGACAAAGATACAAGTATCAATCTGAAATGCTTGATATTAGAAAATGTGAAATGCAGGTAGGATGCATGTCATACTAACTTACACTTGTCCTGGCTTCATAAGAATGATATCAGTGTACTTTCAACCCTGAGGGGATTGGAACCCATTACTCTCTTCAGTGATATTCTACAAGCTCTGCATTAACAAACTGAATCACCACGGAAATCACAGTAAAGGTGTCAGGAAACACATATCGGGGTATGTTACACATTTCTGAAAGCAGAAAACAAAATACAAAGAGAAGCCTCAAGGGATTTGAGCCCATTACCTTAATCAGTGATATTCAACCAAATACTGCTTTTACAAGATCAACCACAAAAGCAGTCGTACCAAAGGTGAATGGGAATCACATAGCAAGAGAATTTTAGACATCTTCAGAACAGAAGCAGAAAAGACATGAAAAGCATTCATTCCTGAAAGATATTGAGCCATTTGCAAATCATCTCATTAACTGGCTGAGCCACAGTAGGAGACACACTACAGTTGTCAGGGAAGTACATGGCAGGTGATTGGTACACATTTACAGAATGGAAGCAAAAATTAAAAATAAACAAATAAAACAGGGGGAATTTAAATACTTCACTCTGTACACTGATAGTCTAAAAATCAATTCAGGAATGAGCTGTGCCATGGAAGCAGATAGACTAAACAGCTAAGCTTTACCCCATTAAACATTTGACATCTTCTACCCAATGGAAGTCAGCTAATTTACTCAATCAATGGCAACTGAGTGCAAGATAGTTAGAAGGTGATTTCAATTTGACTTCAGTATCAGTATTCAATGAGCAGTACCATGTCTTGTTGGTTGCACATGTGCATCATCAGTGCTGTCTCCAACTATTGCACACTATGCAACCACAAAAAGCTATGTGTTTTAGAAGCCCTTTTTGGGAAAGCATGTTAATCCATTTTGACCATATTAAAGTTTAGGGTTCCTCCTAAGCTGTACTGAAGATATCTCTGAAGACAATAATTTGTATATCTGGAACTGCGCTTTGATGGCTCAAATAAACATGGTGGACTTCCTATGACATTCTGACTGCATCTTTCTTGTCTTCTTCTTTGTGTGTTCAATTCATTTTTTGGGCAGAATCTGTGTTTTCCGAACAACGGTTGGCGTGGGCACTTCTGAGAGTTCGTTCTACAGCTGAGTAGTGCGGGTTTCGTTCTGAGTTTGCTGTTTGGAAACAGTAATCTGCATCTAATAAGTGCACTCTCGGGTGTGCCACATTTCAAAAGCTCTGTTACATTGTGATACCACCGCAGCACTGCTTCCAAAGGGGTATTACTAGGAGGCTTATACCCCATCCCCTGAAGGCTACTTCAATGAACCATATTAAAGGTTGGAAATGGGAGTATAGGAAAGATGAAAAGGAGAAGCAAGCATAGAGTAGAACAGAAAGTGAGAAAATAAGTAATGAAAAGGATGGAGGTGGGGTCAGAAGTATATACGTTTTTGTGGGACAGGTACCTATTTTGTTTTTTTTGGTTTTTTGTTTGTTTGTTTTTGCAGTGAAGGAGAATGGTATGTTGGAAAAGGAAGCAATAGAAGGAAGAGGAGGGTGAGGGGTAGGTTAGATAACAAGGAAAGACAGACATACAGACATAACCAATAGGATGTAGGAAAACACAGGGAGAGGAACATAATGGTGAACAGGACATCATACAAACAGAATGAAGACAATGGTGAGGTGGAAACTGTAATACCAATAGCAATGTGCACAAACACAAAAGAGAGGGAAACACCAGCACGGAGGATAGTACTTGGTTTTCACAGATGTAGTCTGCCAGCTGAAACTCAGTGGGAAATTATTTGGCAGATTGGGTAATGCCACCATTGGGTTTGGCTCAGAATCTAGTGCCAGTGTTTGGCAGGGATGTGACTCAGTGAGCTGCCAGACCATTGTTTCCATGTGGCCAATGTGGACATCCAATCTTTTGTCAGTGATATCCACTACATGCTTTGCCCGTGCCAATGCACAACAAAGGTGTCCCTTCCATTCACACTGCTACTGGCACCCCACTGTATTACCTTGCTCATGTGGCTAACCCTAATTGTTACCCTAAAGATACACATTATATTACTAAAAAACCTTTCCCTAACAGTACTACTATACAAGACAAAAGGAAACAGACAACACATAACAGCAAACCTTGAACAATACTGAATCTATTCTCTTACGCAAGCCTTACTGTAACCCTAACTGGCAACTCTCACACATGCACATCATCTGTTATAACACATTCTTGCACATCTTTATAACAACCACTGTTTCATTCAAACAATAATTTTCCTGCACATTTTTACTTTCCTACACTTTATAAAACTAAATTCAACCATACGTGGTTCACATAAAAGAGCTTTCACTCATTTTTGTGTTCTTGTTTTTTACACTCACAAAAACTTTTTAACCAAATTAATATTTTTACATTTTTACAACTATATGTGTCTGTATATATATATATATATATATATATATATATATATATATATATATATGTACATATATTTATATACACACACATGCGCATGCACACACACACACACACACACACACACACACACACACACACACACACACACACACACATGCGCAGAAGATATCAAATACAATAAACATGTCCTTAAGTTTGCAGTCATCAAGTCATCAGTAAATGCAATCTTGGGTATTGACTAGCATTTTCATGGTATTACATTGGAATAAAATGGCTAGGCTTAAAATGACATCCAGGTCAATAGCCTAGTAGATCCTATGATCCTATACATTATATATATATATATATATATATATATATATATATATATATATATATATATATATATATATATATGTATTAAGAAAAATCCAAATGAGGCAAGCTAATAAAATCCCAACAGCAATCAAAATGAAAAATCCCAAGGTAAACGCTGACAGCAACTGATGTAAAAAGTCTTTTAATGCAAAATAGAACCAGAAGTAAGCACTTCTGTGGTCAAACAAACCGCTTCGTCAGACATAGTTACAATAATAAAACAGAGCATCCTTATATACATACTCCCCAACAGCCAATTAATCAAGAAAATTCCCTCCAACAACACAATTAATAATCCAATTAGTAAAAAACAGGTTAAAGCAACATCTACTTACAGCAAACATAAAAATCCACACAGATATATGGCTATACATTGTTTAACTTTCTCATTTAAGTTTCTTCATCCTTAAAGCTGATTTAATAGGGACTGAATCATTGAGCCCTATATATCTATGTGCCCCAAGTCTCAGCATCCATTCTAGTTCAATGTTTTCAGTATTATGACTAATGGGTCCTCGTCTGCCGTTGTCATGTATAACAGATAAAACCTGAAATAAAAAAGTGTGTTCCCTTCCTAACTGTAGAGTGTGCTTTGCAAGTGCATTGAATAATTCACCTCTCCTAGTGCAATAATCATGGTCCCGAATCCTGTCTCTTAGTCTCCTATTAGTTTTGCCAATGTAAAAATTAAAACATTTAACACAATGTGCAACAAAAACCAAATTAGCCATGTTGCAGTTTGCTGGCAGACGTAATTCCCAAAGTTTTCCAGTGACAGGATGCTTAAAAAATCTTGATTCATCCACAAATTAACAATATGGAAAAGATCTACATTTCAGTGTCCCTCCCAAAGGTGTAGATGCTGTTCTTGCAAGCTTAGGATAACACAGCATTTGTCTCAGAAGTAAGGCAGCAGGACCTTCCCCCAAGTTTGTCTATAAGAATAGGAAAAATCTGAGACAAATGCTGTGTTATCCTGAAGGGCACACTGGGCATGCTCTTACACTTAGAGAAATGTCAGTAGGATCTAGGAATATCAGTAGGATCTAGGAATGAACAGGCCATCCACACCCAGTGCACTTTCCATTGCCCCATCTTAGCAGTCCTGAAGATGTCTGTCACCATAGCAGTCATGTTTGCTAGGCCCAGACCCATAAGCTCTGTGGCACGTGTGATAACTGCATAACAAGATAGTACAAATAACTAGTTAGGTAGGAGGCGTAATCTCAGTCCTGGCAAATGTAAAAGTGTGTGTGTGTGTGTGTGTGTGTGTGTGTGTGTGTGTGTGTGTGTGTGTGTGTGAGACAGTTGTGTGTGACAGTTGTGTGTGCAAGACTGAGAGAGTTGTGTGTTGGTTTATAGGTGAAACAGTTTTATGACAATCCCACCATTCCCACCCACAACACTACACAGTGCCCTACCTTATCAGTCCAGATGATGTCAGCCCCTTATGAGCAACCTTGGCCACCTGGCAACCCTGTAAGCTCAGTAGTGCATGTGATAAATGCTTAACCCTATAGTACAAATGACTAGGTTGGCTGAGGTTCTACTCTTCTGGCAAATGTGTGTGTGGGTATGTATGTTTGTAAGTAGTAGTATTTTTGATATGTTTCCCACCCACTGCCCTACTTTATCAGTCCTGCTGATGTCATTCCCCATATCAGCATCTTTTGCCAACTCTCAGCACAGTAAGCTATGTAGCGGGTTTAGTAACTGCGTAATGCTATTATACACATCACTAGTTAGGTAGTCACTAGTTAGGTAGGGATTCTACTCTCACATCTGGCAAGTGTGTGTGTGTATGTGTGTCTGTTTGTAGCACAAAATATTTTGATATGATAAACACCCACTGCACTACTTTATCAGTCCTGCTGATGTCATTCCCTTCATAGGTTCACAACTGTGTAGTAGGTAATGGCCCAGGTGCCTTAACAAGCCTAGCACATAGAAGGGCTCTGACATTGTGCTACCCAATGTTACATCCCAGTGCCTGTATCAGGTATAGTGACTGCAGTGATCCTTGGGTTGAACTGTCTATTACCCATCCACTCAAGTTTCTCTGGAACCAGGTCAGCTAGGTTCTCTGCATGACATGCATGGGAACTGTATTCCAGGGCATGTGGAGCCTCCTGGTGAGGGACCTGTTCCACCAGCATGTTGTGGTGATTGTGGTACTGAGGTAGAGGTCTCTACAGTGTGTGGTGTGGATGGATGTATATGTAGCATTGCTAAACTAGCTGGGTCAGACATTGCTTTGTAAGTCAAGCACAGACAGCTGCTAATTAGCTAAACCTATGACACTATTTCCCCCTCTTTCAAACAATTTTGCTTTTGATTTTCAGTATCAACAATGCTAGCAACATCTTAAGTTTTATCTGTCTGCTCAACAGGAATATGCATGTATTAGTTTTGTATTAAGTGTATTATTGTTGGTGTTTAATTTTATGATTTCATTTATTTTTATATTGTCTATGTGTACAATAACTGTGTGAGTGGAGCTTTTCTCCCTGGGTTTCTGCTGAAAACAAGCATCATGGCCCAGTTGAACACTACCTGGATGAAGGACAACAAATGGATATTAAAGTAGATTGCTCAACCTGCTGTCTCTTTTAGTCCCTGTTCGTTGATACAGCCTCGAAAAATCACCCATGCAGCTTTAAAAACTAATCCGCTCAACTGTTTTCCCTGTTAGGCTTCCTACCTTTCCATACTGTTTTACTTTCACTTTGAAAACCAAGTTGAAAAACCTCTAGCTGGCTCTCAAATGATGATGTCACATTTGCCAAAGCTCTTGCTCTAGCTACTAGGACATTTCCTCCCCCAAAGTAATGTAATCCCTGCCTGATTTGCATGCTGTATAAAAGAGCCAGTGGACCTCCCACATTGTGATGTCAGAGCTGCTTTGCCCGGCCCAGTCTTAACCTAGCAAAAATGTCAAACTATAATCTCAATTTTCTGAGTAGCCCTACTCATATGTGACAAAGTACAGGCAGAAGCAGAGTAACAGCTGCAAAAACTAACAGCATAATTTTACAATTGCCATGCATAGACATTAATTGCATGTTTTTACATAAGAAGAAGATGTCTGTCACAATTAATCGACAACACTACATCAGATTACAAGTGGTATGCGATACAGTAATTTTCTTAAATTACTACTTAAAAAAAGCATGTGCGTGCTGTCATGCAAGTCTGTGAAATATTTTCTGTTTATAGTGCATCATTTGTTAGCTATTTAACCAAACAGGAAGGAAAAATAAGTTGGAGTTTGATGCTTTGCAAAACAGTGATTATTCCCAGTGCTATGGTGCTTGGTTCTAAATTTGACAGGAGGAGTGCAACAAAAAAAAATCTCCCAGTGTAAGGAAGGAAAGGCTGACAAGAAAACAGTACATTAGTCTGGTCACCTGCTGTGAGCTGTCAATCACATGCAGATAATGGGTCAAATTACCCTTAGCTCTTTGACAGCTAGGGAATGTAGGTGTAAAGAGGGAGGGGAGATACCTTGAAGAACTAGATTTCATCTTTCACAAAGGAAATCAAGTTAGCATTTCTAAGAAGAAAGAGCAATAAAATGCACTTTTCAGTTCTGTTCTGTAGCATTTGCACTGCTTGTGTTTGAAGTAGCCATTGAAAAAGGATAACATTTTAACCAAAAGTAGGTGACTATAACACAATAGTGAATGCCTATAAAATCAGTGCACTGACAGGAGCTTTAAGGAAAATGTGGCAGATCTGATGCAATTTTTTGGAGACAAACAATGCATTCTGGGATACTTAGAGGCAGACTAAACTGTCAGAATTATTTCAAAATGCCGGACCTCATGTGGTCAGAGTCAGAAATTGCGTATAAAAATATCTAAAAAGCTCTAAGTAGTCCCAGGGTGGTGTTAAAATGTAGGAAACACAAAATCATGATGAAATAAACATGTTTTTTGAGTCTGTGGGTGCAGTTGTCCTTTAACAAATGTAAAATAAATAAATAAATAGATAATATGACACAGAGATTAGCTTGGGTCTGCTGCGTCTGTGTAGAATGTGTGTCTAATGCCTAGGAACCCCTTTTTGAGGTGCCTCTGTGGCTTCCCCAGCTATAGCAGGTGTCTAGTGAGGTACATGGCAAAGGGGCCATAATACTTGAGGAGTGGTCTATTGAGGGAATAGTAGACATAAATCATTACCCCTGTTTTCCTGGATGCAAAATCCTTGGTAGTGCAGTGTGCCATATAGGAGGATTTCCTGACCACAGTGGCAATGTGGTGCTTGAAGGAGAAGTTGCTGCAAACCTGTGTCCCCAGATCTATTATAATGCATACAGTGTTCATTGGGCTCCCATCGGTGTGGGAATGGAATGTTTTACCAAGGAGGATGATGATGCATATTGTGGTGTCAAGATTCTGGGCATGGTTTCCACACCACTCAGTGGTCTCAGTGAGGACTTTCTGTGGGATGTTTGCATCGCTTGTGGAGTCAGTGATAGCTCCCAGCTTGCAGCCCTCTGTGAACTTGGTCAGCCAGAGTCCCTCTGTGTTGGGCAGGACTCCTGTGAATTAGATGCTGAACAGGACACTACCCAGTACTGATCCCTGTGGGACTCCACTTGTGATTGCTTGCCAGTCTGACCTGGAGTTTGCCACTGTCATACTTGTGTGTTCTGTGAACCAGTTTGCAAAACAAACAATGATATATGGGTTGATGCCGAGTTTGTGGGATTTATCAATAATCCCTCATTGAGGGATGGTAACACAAGCTTTGGAAAGATTGATGTAGGCTGTATGCAGTGCCTTACTGTTATACACAGCCCTGGTGACTCAGTCAAAGACATCAACCAGGTTGAGCAGGCATGATCTGTCATTCACAAAGCCAAACTGTGTGGGTCCACAGTTAGGAGGTCACTTATATCTTGGTCAATCAGGTCCCTGATGATGTGGTCTATACCCCTACATAGTGGGCCTGTCAGGCTAAGGGGCCAATAATCCCTAGGGTCTACAGATGCTACCCATTTATGGAGAGGGATGACTGTAGCAGTGTACCATGTTTGAGGGACAAATTCTGAGGTGAGGCTGTGACTGACCAGAGCACACAAATTTGGTCCAAGGTCACTTTGTATGTCATGTAGAACATAGCCATGGATATGTTGGTGTCCCATGGAAGCTCTATTCTTGCCTGCGGACAATGCAGGTCTAACCTGGCCTGCAGTACTGCTGGGTGCGTGCCATTCATCTGCCATTGTGATTGCACACTTGTGGGGGGAGAGAGGGGTAAAGCTGGCACTCAATGTGTTGCCAAGACTGTGGCCAATATCTGTTGTCTCAGGATAGGTATTAGCATTGTGCAGTAATTCACAGCACTTGTGTGTGCTGTGGAGGTTGTTGATGTAACTATCAAAGGCTTTTATGATTGTTGTCAGGATCTGCTGCATGTCTGCCTTTATAGGTGCATGTAGGGGATTCCATGAGGGATCACAAGTTGTGTTTGAGGCTAATAAGAGAGTTCAACAGTCATGGGACACCACCTTTCTCTGGAACAGTGTCCTCCTTCTGTTGTACACTTTGCAGGGGACCATCACATTGTCGTCCAGTGTTTGGAGGACAGTATATGGGCTATGTTGGCTATGGCTAGTACCATGCATTCATGTACCTGTTTGTGCAGTGCATATGTGTATGATTCAGCAGTCATGCAGCTATTTCCCATTGCCATGGGTGCAGTGATGGCTGCAAAGTCAGCTTTGGAGAGGTTCTGCAAGGTGGTTACCTTTGTGGGGGGTGTAGCTGACATGTTGGGTTCCATGTTGATTAGAGCCTGTGTGGATCTCAACAGGTAAGGACTGACAACTGTGGATGAGCAACAGTCCCATATTTAAGTAGTCAACACAGGACAAGGTTGTTGCTTCCTTTACTGGATGTCAGTATGAGCTGATCCAGGGCATTGGAAATGATGAATCCCAGGAAGTGTTGGGCCACTGTACTGGCACTTGGCTACTTTCCCCAGGTGATGGTGGGGTAGTTGAAGTCTCATACTATGTCAACATTGCGTTGGACCTTCATAGATGGCAGGGTGTTGAGGAATGTGCAATGACAATCTAGCGACATAGATATGGACCCATAGCATGCTATGGTCTGGATTGCACTATTACCCCAAGGCAGTTGTACCGGAAGTATCTCCAATGCTTTATGCTGGGATACTAGTCTATAGGTGTTCCTAGCCATAATGAATATGGATACACCACCTGTGGAGGTGTGGTGTGGTCCATGTTTGGGTGCTGAAAGCTGTGGAATGCATTATAGCCTGATACTGCATGCCTGCTGTCTGCTGCTGTGAACCACCTCTCCGTTACTGCAGAAATGTTAATGTCCTCCACTCTGACAAGTGCTTTGAGTGACTGCATCCTGACAGTTAGATGTCTACTGTTGAGCAGCATGACCCTCAGATTGCATACATGTCTAGCTGTTATGGTGGTAATTACATTAGGAACACTGCCTAATAAGGCAGTATAGGGGTGGCAAAACACTAAGCCAGTACCTGGTAACCCAGTGCTGACAGATGTAGGACATCTGTGGCAAGTCATTGAGTTCTGTCAATTGTGTCATCCCAAGCAGAAAGATACTGGATCACCTGAGAATGACACAAAGCATGTAAGCCAATGTTTCTGTCAATCATCTGTTGTTAGTACTGCAACATCATTCTGGGTGACAGCGGTATGCTGCTCAGAGCTACTGTCACACCTGCTTGGACCACATAATCAGAGAATTCAACCATGTCTCTTGTCATGTAGTCCATGGAGGTGTGTCTCAGGTTATTCACAACCACATGGACACTGAGTGATACTTGTAATTGTTATGGAGTGCCATGACTGGTTGTGTCATATGTTGGATGCTGACATGTGATAGATATTTGGCTGTTATTTGCTCTATATTCAACATAGTGAGTGGGATATGTGTGTGCCTCAGTACTGCATTACCCATGATCACTGTATTGTGCAAGGTGGTTAGCCTTAGGAGCTTAGGTTGAGGGGCACACTGTGTAGGTTAAATATGTGTCCCTTGGCATGTGCCATGTCGTGGTGTCTGAGTGGGTGTATGTCTTGATGCTCTGTGCTCTTTAGGTAAATGTCCATTGAGTGCCTCTGTGAAGTTGAGTGTGTAGCTTTTCATTGTATGTCATGGTTGTCAAAGTGGGTGTCATGGTGAGCTATGTGTTCCATGTGGTGTGGTGCAGGTGTGGATCTTATCCTCTTGACCTGCTAGTCCAGTCTTTGCTGAAGAGTGCATATGTCCACATTGGGTGATATACGAGTAACTCTCACAGGTCTTAGTGTTTGGAGTTTAGAGGGAAGGGTTGTGTGCATACATAAGGCAGTTGCAGCAGTGCCTCAGAATGGACAAGTGCACCAGGTTAATGGGTGAAAACAGAGAAAACTGCCCTTCAATCATGCCAAGAGGGGTGGACATAACTAGTAAGTACTGGGGCTATGTCTGTGATGAACAAGTAATGCTGATGGCTCCCAGGTGTGCCACACTTATTGATACAATAACCTGGTGAAGTGCCAAGCCATAATGCTATTTGAAGTGTAAGACAGAAAGAACTAGCATGATGTAAGGGTGAAACTGAAGGCAGATTTTCTGCCACCTGTAATACTTTACCTTAGCTATGCAGTTATCAGCAGCTTTGGCCATGTGGGTGCTTAGTAAGCTCTGTAGTGCATGCAGTAACTGCATAGCACTGTAGTAGACATAACTATTAGACAGGAGTTCTAATCCCACTACTGGCAAGTGAGTGTGTGTGTGTGTGTGTGTGTGTGTGTGTGTGTGTGTGTGTGTGTGTGTGTGTGTGTGTGTGTGTGTGTGTGTGTGTGTGTGTATCATGTACTGTCTGACTTAATACATTTTTGACTTGTGTACTACCCTTCACACTTCTCCTCACCCCAATCTAGTAGTCCTGTTGATGTCATCCACATTAGAAGCACCTTTGGACTGGTTGAAAATGTATAAGCTCTGTGGTGCATCTGATAATTGCGTAGCACTATAGTAGGAATAACTAGATAGCCAGGAGTTCTAATCACACTATTTGCAACTGTGTGTTTGTGTGAGAATCATGTAGTGTGTGGGTTATACCATTTTGACCTGTGTACTTCACTTTACACTTCCTCTCACTCCAATTTAGTAGTCCTGTTGATGTCATCCATCTCAGAAGTATCTTTGGACTAGGTAAAAATGTATAAGTTCTGTGGCGCATCTCATAACTGCATAGCGCTACAGTAGAAATAACTAGATAGGCAGGAGTTCTAATCGCCCTACTAGCAACTGTTTAGATGTGTGTGTGTGTGTTTGTGAGAGAATCATGTACTGTGTGGATTACACCATTTTGACCTGTGCAGTACCCTTTACACTTCCCCTCTCTCCAATTTAGTAGTCCTGTTGATGTCATCCACATTAGAAGTACCTTTGGATGAGGTGCAACTGAATAAGCTTTGTGGCATGTCTGCTAACTGCGTAGCACTATATTAGAACTAACAAGATAGGCAAGAGTTCTAATCTACCTACTGGCAACTGGATGTGTGTGTGTGTGTGTGTGTGTGTGTGTGTGTGTGTGTGTGTGTGTGTGTGTGTGTGTGTGTGTGTGTGTGTGTGCGCGTGTGTGCGTGTGTGTGTGTGTGTGTGTTTGTGTGTGAGAGAGAATCATGTACTGTGTGGGTTACACCATCTTTGACCTGTGTACTACCCTTTGCACTTTCCTTCACTCCAAAGTAGTAGCCCTGTTGATGTCATCCACCTTAGAAGTACCTTTGGACGGGATGAAAATGTATAAGCTTTGTGGCACATCTGATAACTGCTTAGCACTATCGTAGAAATAACTAGATAGGCAGGAATTCTAATCTCCCTACTGGCAACTGGTTGGAAGTGTGTTTGTGTGCGAATCATGTAGGGTGTGGTTTATACCTTCTCTGACCTGTGTACTAACCTTTACACTTCCCCTCACTCCAATTTTGTAGTCTTGTTGATGTCATCCACTTTAGAAGTACCTTTGGAGTAGGTGGAAAGTTATAAGCTCTGTGGCACATCTGATAACTATGTTACACTATAATCAAAATTACTAGATAGGCAGGGGTTCTAATCCCAATACTGGCAATTGTGTGTGTGTGTGTGTGTGTGTGTGTGTGTGTGTGTGTGTGTGTGTGTGTGTGTGTGTGTGTGTATGTGTGTGTGTGTGAGGATCATATCTTATGTGGCTTATACCCTTTTGATATGTGTACCATACATGGCTGTTGACCACCTCCCACTGACATTACTTTATTTAGTGTGGTAGCATCTGCCTTACATGCAGCAAGTTAAAACATTGTACAGTCCTCTGTACAGATGTATCTGGAATATCCGATGTTTGCTACATATACGTGGATGGAAGCAGTCTGTGTGCCTTAGCAATGCCCATGTATGTGATATTGTAGCCAAATAGGCCACAGTGAGTGCACTGACACATATGGCTGAATGAGGTGTCATATCTGACTGAAACATCATGCTGATATGATGTCTGCCACCCTCACAGGTGGGCAGCCTTGTAGGTGCAATACATGAGTCCAGATGCTTGGTTTTACAAGTGAACTGTTCATGTTATGGGTCACATTAAAGGCTGGAAGAGGTGTGGACTGGCATATTGTGGTCCTAATTTGTATGTAACAGGAACACCTTGCATCTTAACAGGGGTGTGTACACAATTTATATACACTTAATACCACTTATGTGTTACACATGTCCCTACCTTAGGCTGTTTGTCCAGCCAATTTTGCTGGCCTCTGTCCAAAGGTCTTGGCACTGACAAGTAATGAGGTATGCTACAGGAATGGTGAATTCACATCAGATAGACCCTGGTGGTGACCACTGTGGTGCAATGCAGTTAACCCCACCACAACTGGACATGCACATAAAGCAATATAGCTATTACTGATAGATGAATGCATTGTAAATTGCACACCCTTCACATGCCTGGGGTATTGCCAGATAACGAACAACAATGTCCAATCCAGTAACAATAAAGGCTCTCCTCCGTTAACAGGCACAATTCCACCAGGCTACTTCTCCAAAAGTAATGGTAATCCAAAAAACGGAAAACGCTGGATAATATTTAGTATTTTATTGTATAAACACACAAATCAAACAACCTGATTCAGCGCTTTCATCTCCTGCACGGAGACTTCATCAGAATCAGTTTGAAACAGTAAATTCTCCATTTAAATACAATCAGTTAAGTGATCAATTGTATTCAATTATTACTTTATTGGCTGGCAATTCTAAAATGTTTATAAGACATATAAATTGATGGTAATACGCAAGAAAAAAAGCAGTAAATAATTAATTACATTCTGGTGATATGATGTTTTATGTTTAAAAAAATTAAAAATAATATCAAGCTTATGCATATGTATATAAATATAAATATAAATATATATAAATTAATTATTATTATTATTATTATATATATATATATATATATATATATATATATATATATATATATATATATATATATATATATATATATATATATATACACACACATGCAAAAAGCACTTGCAAGGTGTTGCAATAAATTCCAAAAGCTGCCAAGTGGTGAATCCCAAAGAAAACTTCCTTTTATTAACATAAATACAGGTTAAGCACTTTTGGCTATGAAAATGGCCTTCATCAGAAACACCCATAATCCCAGTGGCACACTTAAATACCATTCAATAACAAAAAATTACTATTCAATTAACCAATTAATATATTTTTTATACAAGTAATATAAATAAACTAAAAACACTACTATAAGACACTTATAAAAACTGCAATTTTACTTGTATTTA
The DNA here is from genome assembly GCF_019279795.1 of Protopterus annectens. NCBI lineage: Eukaryota > Metazoa > Chordata > Ceratodontiformes > Protopteridae > Protopterus > Protopterus annectens. Next base: position 996,519,207 of record NC_056725.1, read on the forward strand.
TTATATTTTGCTTTTCTGCGTAAAACAACTTTATAATTCACCCCACTGTTAAGAGCAGGTTTGTTATAAGCATTGAGCAGAATCTGTCATTTAAGCTCTTTGTATTCAAGCTCTCCTTCTTAGTCCCCATTAAAATCAGGAGAAACAGTCTATTACTGAAAACAAAAACTTTGAACACTTGGGACTTTATAATGTATGTTTAAACAATGCATTATTGTAATCTTTCTTTTTTGATTCCATAATAATGTTCATAAATTCTCCTTCTCAGTGATCTATTGTTTTTTCCTATGTAGAAGGAATTACATGCTAGGCATTTTGCCATGTATACCACAAATTCTGAACTGCATGTAAACCTACCTGGCACTGTTATGGTTTTTTCATAGGTACTTACTTCTACATAGGGTCCCTCTGCTATAAATCTGCACTCTTTGCAGTCTAAACACTTTTACATACCCTTAATTCTACTATTACTGGGTGCATGTTTATTTTCTAGAATTTCTTTGAAATTCCTAGCCCTTTTATTAATGTATATGGGTTCTTCTCCCACTGCAGCCTTAACTTCTTTATTTGCTACTAAAATTATCCAATTATTATTAATAATTCCTTTGATAACTGTGCTGCCCACTGTGAAGATTAAGGGCATGGCCGCTTGCCAATTCGTATCTTGCTTTGCCCTTCCCTTTCCTTCCCTAGTCTCTTTTCTTGCACCTTCCGATAAATTACTAACTATCTTACTAGGATATCCCCTGTGCTTTAACCTCTCATGTAATTCTCCCACAAATCTGTCTATTTTGCCAGCATCACCTGTGAGTCTCTCTACCCTAATTTGCTGCCCTGTCACTATATTATACTTGACGTACGTAGGATGCATGCTAGTGTAATGAAGTAAGCTTTTACTAGCCACATTCTTGTAACTTATAACTGTACTTAGGTCTGTTGTCCTTGTTTCATGATGATGTCTAAATCTAAATAACTAATCCTAAAGAAATTATATTCCAATGAAAATTTAAAAAAAACTTGTGCTGTCATTCATTTCTTTAACAAAATCCTTTAAATGACCTTCTGTGCACCTCCACACAAAAAACAAATCATCAATAAATCTGTAATAGCATAAAAGATTATTGTACCCTGCTATGTGGGGCAAGAGATTTGTTTCCCAATAAACCATAACTAAATTGGCATAATTGGTTCCCATCCTTGCCCCCATAGCTACCCCCCTTGTCTGTAAAAAAATTCATTTTCAAAAGTGAAAAAATTATAAGACGAAATGTGTCCTATGCTTTCCAAAATAAACTTACTTTCCCCTACTTCAAATTGCTGACTTTCAACTAACATATAACCTACCCATTCCAAACCTTTTTCATGGGGGATGCAGGTGTACAAGGAATGCACATCTATTGTAACTAATAAAAAACTTTGAACTTCAAAAAACCATTTAGCCTACAAAACAGGCAAAATTAAAATGAATTACTGATAGATCAGTAATTCATTTTAATTTTGCCTGTTCCAATAAATCCTGCTGTGAGTTACCTTCGTGGTTTGGCTGCGCTGACTTTTATTCAAAGTTTTTTATCGGCTCTGCCCTGGTGGGTGTTACTACTTTCTTTTCTATTGTAACTAATATGTCATCTTTGTCTATCTCTAAATTTCTTATTGTATCCAAAAATATTTTGAGTCTTTAATAAATGACTTGGTTCCTTGTACCAACCTTAATAGGGCCCTGTCAACAAATTTAAATAGGGGCTCTAACTTGGATGCCCTGGCTGCAACAATTGGTCTATATGGCGGATTCTGCTCATTTTTATGCACTTTGGGTATTCCAAAGAAATACCCAACCTTGGGTTTGTTCACCTGAAAAAATTCAAAGATAATCTCTGAAATAACCCCTTTATCCAGTTGATCCACCAACCATGCATCAATATATTTATATGTTTTGCTTATTTCCAACTTTCTCACTTTTTTGTATGAATGCACATCCTTTAAAAGCTCATATACACCATTGAAATAATCAACTGTATTTACTACCACCACAGACCCCCCCCCCCCTTGTCTGCTCTCATGATTCTAATGGAATAATCACTTTTTAAGGCTTCAAAACTTTCTCTTTGCTTCTTAGTTAAATCTTAAATTGTGATACTTTCCTTTGTTTTTTGTTGCAACAAACTTCTAATTTCTACTTCACAAATATCTTCAAAGGCTTTAATAGTAGCATGAAGTGGTGGGTTAAACACACTTGGTACTTTAAAGTCACTCTTTACATATTCCTGTTCTTGACCAAATAACAGTTTTAAATTTAACTTGTGTGTGAAATCTTTCAAGTCTATAATAGTATTAACTATATCGGACCTCCTCAATGGAATAAACAAAAGACCTTTACTTAAAACTTGTTTTTCATGTATTGTTAACTGTTTATTCGACAAATTGAATATTATAAATGTCTTAGGCATTACCTGGGTTGCCTGTTCGACTGCTGGTTGTTCCCTCTCTGGAAAAGTGGATAAATCCCTGCCTGGTTTGATGTTTCCACCACCATTGACTAGGTTCTGTCTGCTGGACTGTTTCTGCCTCTCCACTCTGGTGTTGGTGTTTCTGCTGGCTTCTCACTGGGGTTGATTTTGCTTGCATCTCCACTCTTCTGTTCTCTTGGAGTGTCTGGGAGATAAAAAAAAAAACAACCATTTCTCTGCTGCTTAGTGGCGGCTGGTGACTTCTAATCAAAGGGGGGCTGCAGGAGACAGCTGAATGGGTGGGGTCAATGGGAAGGGGTGCGGCCAATTAGAAAGGGGAGGAGCTATGCTCAAAACCACAAAAACTGTAACTTTAATTAAATACGCTGACCTGGGTGGCAAACCGTCATTATGAGAGTCCAATCAAGACAAAATGAAGTGTAGAAGAAAAAAAATATTTCAATGCATTGGCTGCATGACAGCTTACTTAATATCTAGATGGAAACAAAAAGGTTGTGAGGCATGAAAAAATAAATTACTTTTTAAATACATTACTAGAATGCCAGTCAAAATCAAGTACAAGAACAAAAAGCAGCACTCAACTCAAACCACTTCTCCTTGCACTGTAGTTCTAATTATAATTTATATTCAGCTTTATTAAAGTACCAAGTAACATGCTGAAAGTAGCAATCTCTGTGATACCCCACTTGGAAAAATGTTTCTTATCCAAAAAAGACCTGCTACCTGACAACAACTATTTATTTGTTTCATGGGGAAAACATGATCAAAGTAAAAAAATGAAAAGCAAACAAGAAACAAGCTCAAGATACATTGCTTAAATGTTTACTGTACAGGTAATGGACCACACATGATAGATTGGCATTCGGTTTGGTTTACAGGTAAAGCCTGCAAAGATGACTGCAAATCTCCAACAAATGTAATGAGCTTCTTAAAATAATGTAATCATGTCCTTTATTACAAATACTGCCATATCCATTTCAATACCCAAGGCTTATACATTATCTAGTTATGTAAGTATTCTCTGCATGGCAATAACAGAAAGGCTTTCAATGCTGGAAATTCTTTAACAGTATGCTTATTAAAGCTTACTTGCATATTACAATCTCAGACAAGCTTACTTGATGGTCATTAAAGCATTGCTACTTAAACACAGAGCAACAGGCACGTTCTGAGTAATAATAAGCATAAATCAACAGTATAAAAATATGACAGAAACCAGAACATTCTGCAAAATCAAGGACAGAATAAAAGTAGCACTTGTGTCTACCTTGGATGGGGGGATACTTTGCACATTTACACTGCATAACTGCTCCTTGTCTTGCTTGGACACATCCAGAGTCATTACATGGGGGAGTGGGGCACAACAGGTATGTCACAATTTGAAATGTCTCTGGCTGGCTGTGATGGCCCTGACACATTTGCCATACCTCTCAACCTCAGAACAAGAAATATGGACAGAGCCATACATAGATGTGGGACAAAGGCCCAAAAATAAGGACAAATTTTAAATATTGCTCTTATAAACTTAGAAAGATAATAGAATAGTAGGTCTTGCATTAGTATGAATTTTCTGAAAGGTATGAAATCTGAAACTTAAATGTTTGTCATTAATGATTTGCAACTAATTTGCCAAAAAAACACTATTTTATGAAAAATGGACCAAAAATGCGATGCAAAAATATAAAATAGCCACACAATACAGCTGGGAACCTGTCAAAGAAGGGACACTTTTTTAATATTAGTACTGTTAACTTGAGCAGTTGACAAAATAAAAGAATCTACATGCATTTCTGAAATAAAAGTAATCTATAACTCTGATTATTACAGTTATTTCTTAATTGTAAGCCCTCTACATTTTCTTCCAAACCTGCCATTTTGCAGCAGGATTATTAGGGGAAGCACAATATTTTGAGCCAAAATCAGGGACAGCTGAGAGGTTTGAATATGTCAAATTCTATAAAGCAATTTATTTGCACGTACCTCTCAACCTGTTAATGCAGGAAATCTGGGCAAGGCCAAATATACTGGGGGAACATATAAACAGTACTATAAATTGTTGTATAAACTGAGACAATTGATAGAATAACAGGTCTTGCTTTAGCATGCATTTTTCTGAAGGTTATGAAGTCTGAAACTCAGTGCCTGTCATTATTTAGTGACTTAATTCCTAAATTATTTGCCAGAAAACCACACATTTTATGAGGAACAAACCAAAAATAAGAAGCAAAAATCTATTCATTCTGTGAAAATCTGGACAGTTGAGAGATATAGTTCAGCCAGGGCCGTCTTTGAGTTTGCTGCCCTTCCCCCTCACAAAATCATGGTCAAATGGAGTCTCCTCCCTGCAGCCATTCCAATGAACCATTACTTGACTATTTCACCCCATTTACCATAAACACTAATGTGCATACCGCTTTACTTCTACGATGATTTGGACTTCATTTGAAAGTTTTATTTTGCATTTTACAGCACAAACACTAAGACATCTGCTAAATAAAGCAAAGCAATTTCACAATGAAAACAGACTTAGCATTAAAACTTCTCTGCCGTTGAAACTCACATTAATTGAAACAACATTGAAACCCACAGTCAAAGAAAATACATTTTGCTAGTGGCAGATAAAGATTAACTTTGGACTGTTTTCAAATCATAGGCCTCTTGCACATGAAACATACACGTGGTCTTTGATACACCTTCCTGATTGAATTAAATTATATTCCTTGTGCAATATAGTGCAGTTGTTAGAGGACATTTTAAATTTGTTTTGAACATTTTTCCAGTAAACAATGAAACAAAATGCATGCACCAGTAATGACAAAACTGCCCAATTCAGAACATTTCTATCATAAAAGTCTACTCAAACTTCTACAGTCCACCAGTATCAGTAAATATGCACAATCTCTGAATAAGTAAAAGTCATCTAAATAATTCCAAATTAAAGAAATCTGTAACTAATGAAGAGGTTGCTGCTAGCTAACAACTTTATATTTCATTGTTTCATCTACAAATAAAGTGCCTGTTGCCCTTGGGAAATACATTGCCTAAGTTGCAATAAAAAAATGATAAGCTAGTAATATTGCAATAGGGAATGGATGGCAAATTGATAACAGGTTCATAGTTACTAGGTTGTTGTTGTATCTTCACCAAAAAGGATTGCAGCATCCACCCCCTTTACAATACAGTACAGTATCAGCAATGCATCTATCTACTGTGGGAGTAGAACCCACAGCCTTCTGCATCAAAAGCAAGGACGCTACCCACTGTGCTATTAACAATGCAGGCAGATACAGCATAAGCAGCACTAAACTTTTGTTCCCCTGCAGCTCTCATCATCTTGTAAAATCTACTTGACACTCAGCTGTATCTGAACTTTGCAGCACAAGAAATCTGGAAAAAGCCAACATTTAGGGGTGGAGGGCAAAAGACCAAAAAACAGGGACACATTTTAAATATTGCTTGTATAATGTTGGAAAGTTGTTAGAATAAAATGCTGTATTACACTATACATTTCACTGCCAAGTATTGAACCCAGGACCCTGTGCAAAATAGTCAGAGCAACATACCACTATGCCAAATCATCTGTTTTATGAATGAAAGGAAGACTGAAACTTAAATGGTTACCATGTAGTGAATTCAGTTCTCACCATAGCTGTCAACATCTTAGCACAAAACACCTGGCCACAGCCAATAATGGGGGAATACAGCCCCCAAACATATTCAGTGAGTTCAGTTATCACCATAGTGCTTAACCTTGGCACAAAATACCTGGATGAAGCCAATAATGGGGGAATACAGACCAGCAATAGGGACACATTTCAAATATTGATCAAGGACACAAGAGCAAACCCACAGAGGACATGCAGCTTCCACAGAGAAGGCACCCCAGTCAAGAATAAAACCAGACAACCTGTAGCTGTTAGGCAGCAATGCTACCACTGCTATACTGCACTACTAGCTGTGTTAGAAATTAAAATACAGAAACCACAGATTTTATGAGGAACAGAACAGAACAAATATGAGGCAAAAATCTGCAAACTGTTTACAAATGGTGGTGGGTAGGGGATTCAGGCTCTTGCCACTTGAGCCCAAGGTACAGGGTTCAAGCCTTATTCTCTACCCACCACCATGTAGCAACTGGGGCATTCCACACACACATCCTGCTTGCAGATGTTGCAGTCTGATCCCCTTCAGTGACTGCTGAGAAAATTTGGACTTGCATGTTGCCCCTGTAATCCAGACTGCTGGTGGAGACTGTCTAGATTCTGTGTGCATGCTCCAGACTGGCTCACCAGCAGTCTGAATATCAGGAAATGCTGTGCATGTGTGATGTTCTGGGACTTGTGGTTTTGATTTTTCTGTATTTTTTCATTTTTGTTTTATTTTCTTTTGTTTTTATTCATGTTTTACAGCTGGGGGCGGGGCTGCAGTCCTGCAGTCCAATAGCACGAGCCACCCCTACTGCTGCTGTTGTCGATTATCATCTTGCACTTCACTATTACTGATGCTTGTCCCACAGACTGTTCAACAGTTACTTGTATTGAGGTATTTCCTCTGAAAGCCTCTTCCACATCCTGTCTAGCATTTAAGGTTGTACTGCTTGCATTCTCATTATATGTAATGTGATCTCTATTGATTTTCTTCTTTTTTTTTAAGCTTTAGAAAAGAACTTAACTTTTCTATCTTATCTTGCATTTTATTCATAAAATCTTGAATTTCTTGAACTGGAGCTGCCAAAGTTAATTTGTCCAGTAAACCTTCTATCCACTTGCCCAGATTATTTTCTTCTTCTTCCTGATGTTCCTTAAGAAGCTCTACTAACGTTAAGCTGGTTTCTTCAAATACCTGGTTCGATTTATTTAAAAATGTTGAACCAAATATACCACTTGGTTTGTTGTTGACTTTTAAGCCCTTCGGCACTCTTCGCACTTCCAAACAAAACCTAAAATAGGCAATGTCCCATTGTAAGCATTTATGCTTAATCAGTGACAATTCCAAGTCTTTAAATAACTAGTTGTTATTCAAATAGACCCTGGGCATGCCCTCTGGAACTGAAAATACTTCTGCCTCTTCTGCTGGATTGATAACTGGTGCAGTCATGATATTTTTGACCAATTTTCTCCATTTATTGCTGTTTCCATTGTTGCTTGTTTTATAAGGCAATTCAATTTCTTCTTGCCTTGCCAAGTCTAGAGTATCCATAGGATATGGATGTATAGTGAGATCTAATGTCTCTTCCCCCTCTTCCTCTCCATTGGCAGCAAGGTGAAGCATGTTTCAGTAAAATATAGCACAAATGAAAAACAAACTGAAAATATGCCTCTGTGCAAGCGAAGATTCACAGTTAAATATACAAAAAGCACTTGCATGGCTGAAAGCACTTAAGCCTGTACTTGTGTTAATAAAAATAATTTTTCTTCGGGATTTACCACTTGGCAGCTTTTGGAATTTATTGCAACACCTTGCAAGTGCTTTTTGTATATTTAACTGTGAATCTTCACTTGCACAGAGGCATATTTTCAGTTTGTTTTTCATTTGTGATATATATATATATATATATATATATATATATATATATATATATATATATATATATATATAGATATTGGTAATATATCTATATATTGTTATACACATATATGTATCTCCATCATCAACAGTGGATATTACTTGCAAATAATCCAAAGTACACCATAACCCTCCAATCTACTGTGGCTATAGCAGCTTGCATTACACTCCTGGCCCTGAGCTATCTTATTCCCCACAGTGTTGGACACTTAATTGCATAATCTTCTATTCTCCATTCATTTCTGTGTAGAGGGATGACAGTGGCCATCTTCCATGTGAATGGTGTGTGGAAATTGGAAGGTCTGTGTTTGGCTGTGGTGTGTGATGGAGCTGTGAGTACATGCCTGAGTTCATGTAGGAGGCAAACAGTGATGCTATTATGCACCGTGGATATTTGCTGTTGTTGCCATCAGTAGGCAATATGGACATGCTCACCATTGCTAAAGGAAGTAGTGTGGTTGATGTGCATATCCCCCTATACAACTGGGGTGGACAGGGTGGCAATGTTTCTACCTCACCTTTCTGACGCAGGTTGCCTATATCCATGACATGTGGGTATGAGGTGTGCTTTACCCCCAGAACAGGGTGAATTGTGTTGTTGCCTCTGAGACTGACAACATATGTGGAGACACTGTTGCAATTGTTCTTGGTGGTGTGGATATGTCTGATTTGTAGTCATAGTCAGCCTTACAGGAAGTCACCTGTGAATGTACATGCTTGCTCAGATAGAGGTGGACATGCTTCAGAGTTGTTGCCTGCACCTATGTGTCTCTGTATAGCCAATATAGTAACCTATTATGTGGTTTGTGTATTGCTGCTGTCCAGCAAAGGGGATTACTCTACCTTGGTGGAGGCTGGTTATACAGGTCAGGTACTGCTGAGTCCATATAGCTACAGTGGATATAAAATGTACACATCCCTGTTACAATGCATGGTATTTGTGCAATTGAAACATGACACCACAATAACTCATTTCAAAATAATTCACACCTTTAATGTGACCTATAGCCTGTACAATTCAATTGAAAACATAACAATCTGGTCTGTGAAAACATATGGAAATAATAATCAGTACAATAAGCCAGTTGAATTAATGTGCATAGCCTTAAAATGATATGTTGTGTATGCTCCTCATGAGATGGTTACAGCATTCATTTGTCTTGGTTTGGACTCTAACATCATGGCACATCTTCACTTGGCAATAGTTGCTCACCTTCCTAGAAACACCTTTGTTTGTTTTTCAATGGAATTGTACAGGTTAGGGGTCACATTCAAGATGAGAAATATTATGAAATGATTTTCTGTGGTCTCATTGTCATACAGCACACAAACCTGGCATTCCAACAGGGGTGTGTACACTTGTGATATCCACCGCATATAGGTGTTGATATAGCTGTTAGTGGTAGGCATGGACAGAGGGCCATAACACAGTTGAACACTTTTCTGATTACTACCTGATAATCATGCCTACTCTAGTACCCATATGAGTGTCAGGGGAATGCAACAAGCAGTAGCTGTACACATTTATTTCTGCTGTATGCACTGACACTGATATTATACACATGTGCAACATGCACAACCTATGTATCTGACTGCTTGAAACCCATGTTATTAGTTTTGTGCCTTTCAGCTGAACATACATACATGTGATCAGGGGATACCCGGTATACATTTTTGTTCTATGTTGGTATGGCACACTGTATTTACAATATTGCTGCTCAATCATACTTCTCAACCTGTTATAGCAGGATGTCTGGACAATGGCACACATAAATGGGTGACAAAAGGGACATCAATACTGATGCTGTATTAATATAGCTGCACCATACATTAGTAAGTTGATTGTACAGTAGGCTGTGACATCACTGCGATAACCTGGAAGATGTCCAACAGTCATATGTAGGCCATTATGTTATGTTGTCATTGCTTACAGACTTGCCAGTGGTTTGGCTGACATAACACAGATATATGTGTATGTAACTGTAGATATCAATCACAAATGTGCTTATTGTACTGCAGAACACTGTACAGTTGAATGTTATCAATTCGATATATCACATCTAGTTCAACACACATCTGCAACAGTACTTTACTATGTACATGCCCTATACATGTCTCTTAGATTTATAAGATGAACATGTATCATACTCATATTCACAAGTAACATATGGATATGGACAACATCCCATTAACTGGCCTAGCAGTGGCACAGTCACAACTGTTTGACAGATACCCCAAGCAGTTGTCATATGTGGGCTGTCCTTTCCCAGGCTAAGTCAGGCTCCTGAGCTGTGATCCTACCTTGCAACCTCTTAGAGCATCACATCTGGACAAAGCCTAAAATGATGGGGGGATAAATAGGGACAGACTTTAAATATTCCTGTTACACACTTAGGAAGTTTGTAGAATAATACATTTTGCATTACAGTGAATATTCTTAAAGGTGTGGAGTCATAAACTCATGTGTTTGTCATTACTTGATGACTTCAATCCTCAGCTATTTGTCAGGAATGCACAGATTTCAGGAGGAACAGACAAAAAACTATGATGTGAAAATCTGGACATTCTGTGAAGATCTGTACAGTTGATAGGTATGGCTGTGATCTCTCCCAATGCAAAGAGGGCCAGATGCTATGGCCATAGCATCTGTTCAGCAGGACCTTGGTACAGCAAGTCTTGTTGGAACATATATTCTTCCAAATCATATTTCCCATTATTACAGACTAAGTACTACATTCAATTACATGTTTACATGTTCCACTTTCCTTTTTTTTGTTTTTATTTGTTTTGTTTTATTTTCTTTCTTTCTCTCTGTCTCTCTCTCTCTCTCTCTCTCTCTCTCTCTCTCTCTCTCTGTACTACAGGGATAGAGCTGATTTGAATAGGTGGCAGCATGGCTTTTGTAGGTGATGCTCATGACCAGGTGATGGTCTGTGCAACAATTGGTGTTTCCCACTTGCTAATTGCATGCAGAGCAGCTGTGTAGTTCTTCCAATAGTCAATGTCAAGGCAACACACTCATATAATTAAGTACTCCATGTGGGCATTGGCCCTTTCCCTTACCTGTGAGGAAGACATCCTGGAGGTGTGTGAGCTAATACCCTTTACAACAGGACTTGTGGAGACAAGCCAAATAAGTGGTGGAGAAGGTTCAAGACTTAGGAACAGAATGTCAGTATTGCTGTTATATGTTTGGAATACTGCTAGTTTAACAGGGTTTGTTTAAACATGCTACATCTGCATGCTTTTCAGTCTGACAAAGGTCTGTCTCTGAATAGCTCTCAACTGTAGGACTATCCACATAATGGCCACAGGTTAGCCTGTTATGTTTGGTCTGTTCCCCAGACAGGTGTTGTCCTTGGCAAATCAGTAGCATACTCTAGTGATTGCAATCAGTAAATGCTAACCTCCATTTGTTTTTCTGACTTTATATCCCTCAGAAAAGATATGTTACAACAAACCCTGTAACACCAGCAACTTTCTCAGTGTATAACAGCAATATTTCAAGTATGGCCATGTATTTGAGCCTCTGTCCACCAATTATGTGAGGCTTTGTCCAGATGTAATACAGTAGGAGGTTGATAGGTATAATGGTCTATCATTATTTAGTGCTGTCATTCCTGCTGAGGGGAAAGGCTGAAAAACATGTTGGAGTCTGTACATTGAAGAGGTTGGTGTAGGGAGAATGCTCTTAGATGCCCTTGTAACATATGTTATGTGGGGGGGAGTAACACATGTTTTAAAACTAGGCTGTTAGAACATATGAGACATATTACTAATAAGAAAGAAGACAGTACTATAGCTGTACATTTGAATAAATCTCACCATGGGAACAATAGTGGGTTCCAAGGTACTGTTTTGGAATAAGTTTGTTCTTCAGTTTGAAGAAACATTGACAAAAGGACAACTGTAATGTACAGTATCAATGTACTAATATTAAATATATTACTTTATCCCTTAGGGGTTAATGATTGTAATTGAAGGCTGTGTATTTAATTATGTAATTAAGTGTTAATTGCTTCTTGATATTAAGGCAAGTATTTCCTGTAACATTTTACTCCTTGAAGGTTTTGGCCAAGACATCAGAGTATAATAAACATGTGTGGATTACTGGCTGGTTGTATTTCTCTTTGCTATGTTCAGTCATTTTAGTTGCTTTGCTAAGAGGTTGTTGTATGTCTGGCCATTGCTATAGCCTATCATGATTTTGTAGCAGTGTGCTGTTCAATTATTTATTTGGACTGGGGGGAGGCACATGTGAGTGTCATGGGTCTTTTGTATCCAACTGTGCATGCTGCCCCAGTTATGGGTGATGTATCAGCAGCATATATTTGTATGGCATTTTGAGACATGTATCTATATATATATATATATATATATATATATATATATATATATATATATATATATATATATATATATATATATATATATATATATATATATATCTATATCTATATATATATATATATATATATATATATATATATATATACATATATATATATATATATATATATATATATATATATATACACACACACACACATAGATATATATATATATATATATATTTATATATGGGTCTACTTCATAAAGTCGACAGACCATTTGATCAATATTCATTTGGTCGACAACCACTATTCAAGGCACTTAACAGGGATTTGACCCTTTCCCCAATGTTGTGCGACCCTGGAGTTGATATATATAGTTAGGGAGGTGTGAGGGCACAGCTCCCCACATTGGGGGGGGTGTGGGAGCAAAGCCCCCCACCTATTTTGTTAAAAATGTGTATTTTTTGTTGTATTTTCATATTTGAAATGGAAATGCCCCCCACACCACCCCTAACTATATGGGGAAGGGGGGACAATTCCCTGGTTTTTGCCTTGAATACTGGTTGTCGACCAAATGAATGTCGATCAAATGGTCTTTCTATCTTATGAAATAGACCCATATATATATATATATATATATATATATATATATATATATATATATATATATATACACACATACACACACACATATCATATATATATATATATATATATATATATATATATATATATGTGTGTGTGTGTGTGTGTGTGTGTGTGCAGGTATATATATATATATATATATATATATATATATATACAATATGCCATTAGTAAAAAAGATAATAGAAATGCCCTCTATCGTCATGTATTAAATACTAATGATAGTCATCATTTTATGTATAACATCATTGATAAGGTAGAACCTTCACCCTACGGTGGAAATCTTAAAGCTATTCTTGCAATGAAAGAGAGCAAGTGGCAGATTTCCACGGATGCTACCAATTTCCCGGGAATCAATGATTTTATTAGTATAAAACCCTTTCTGATATTAAATAAATAATGTATTTATCAAATACATATATTTACTATGCACCAGTCTATACAATTGTATGAGATTGGTATATAAGTTGATGGTTATTCATATTCATTTTTAAGATTTGGATATTGGTATACATTTTTAAATAGTTTTATTATATGAGTAAGACATTATGATGTCAATCATGCATCAATAGTGTTGTGTGAGCAAGACTGTACTTTTTAATAAAGTCAGATTGATAATATTGCTTTTTTAACATAAATTGACTGTATTATAATATATGTATTTACTGTTATTATACAGGAATAATATAGTCATGGATTTTTTAAAAAAACATGTGACAAATGCATTCTTATAAAGTTCTTAAAGTTGCAAAAAGGTGTTTTTAACTAATAAATATTGGCGCCAAAATGAGCTATTTGTGATATTTAAGGAGCACTGTAATGTCAGTTTGTACGTTCTGAGGAAGTCTGCAGAAGCAGATGAAAGCGCTTAACGTTTATTTATTTGTGTTTGTAATCAAATAAAGTTCTGTGTGTCCGAGCCGAGGCATTCGTCGTATTTTTTGCCATACCTAGAGCTACGTGTTGGAACTATATTCTTAGTTTGGTTCAATTTTGTGTTTATATATATATACATATATATATATATATATATATATATATATATATATATGTATATATATATATATATATATATATGGTTCCACTTCATATCATCAAATTATCATTTAATCGAATTGCAAATCATCGAGACCAAATCGTCGAAAACTCAAATCTTCAAAAACTCATAACATCGAATCTCAAATCATTGAAAACTATAAAGCAGCTAGAAATAACATCCCAGACACTGTTTACTACATTTCTGTAGGGAGGCAAGCCTGCCTGCACCCCCCCATGTGGGGGGCTCCACCCCCCACACACCCCGTAAATTAAATATACCAACTACAAGGTCGCACTACAGTAGGGTAGGAAATTTCCTTTTTCCATGTTACACCAGCTACAGTGCACTGGTTGTCAAAAATAGTTTAACACATATTGTATCATTATGTTAGCACTTTTAACACTGCTTTTCCAAGTAAAAGTGAATTCCAGATTGTAGTACTAGAACCATACACCCCTGCATGCAAAGCTGTCTGAATACCGACTCTCTTTTCTTGGTTTTTGAGCTGTATGTTTTTATGTATCTCCTATTGGATATTGATCTGATAATATATTAACCATAGACTACTATGTTTTTTGTACGTGTCATTGAGGACTGCTGTCATATAGTAGTGGCATACCTTTCAGTTTCAGACTTCTGTCTTTCAAAACATTCATCCTAATGCATAACCTGTTGGCTATGTACTTTCTGTCTGTTGTTTGTACAGATGTGTAGATGTCAGCTATTGCTAAGGCCATACCACTATGTAGCACATAGTATTGTACTGTGGGCCTGGACACTGCTGCTATTTCTGACATATGGGACATTCCTTAATGTGGGCCTTGCCCCTTTTACTTGCCTGTGTGAGGGACATTACAGAGGTGGTGTGCTACAGATTCACATACAGTAGTTGGCAATATGTCACAGGATAGGACATGTGGACACAGCCAAACAATATGGGGAACATATCCCTAGATTTGTGAACAGATTCTATGTCATCAGTGCTGTTATACACATGGTGGATTGATAGATTAACAGGGTTTGTGTGGGCATGCATTTAGTGAGTGACTTCATGACTGACAGTGATATGTCTCTGACATACCTCTCCATTGGCACACTGTCCACAGACTGGTCACATTTGCCTGTTATGTTTTGTCTGTTTTCCAGAGAGTTGGTGTCCTTGGTAAATTAGTCATGGACTCTGGGGAATGCAGTCAGTAAATAGTCACATCTATTGGTATGACTGATGTCATATTCCTCATAAAGGATATGTTACAACAAACCCAGTAACATCTGCAACTGTCTCAATGTATGACAGCAATATGTCCAATCTACCCCTGTGTTTGTGCCTCTGTCTCCAAATGATGTCAGGCTTTGTCCAGATGTCAATGGGGCTCAGATATATTTATTATCATTATTTCTTGCCTTCAATCCTGCTACCATCCCAGTGATGTAGTAGACCCACAAGCATGTCAGGGAAGAGGCAATGGATATGAGTCCTAAGCCTGTACATTCTGAGGTGAACTTTACATGTGGGAGGCCTATGTCTGGCCATTGTTAACAAACTGTCATGATTGTGTACACATCATGTATACATGTTGTTTGGGTTGTGTATGAAGAGGGGTGGATGTAAGTGTTATGGCTCCTTCTTTATCTGACTGTGCATGCTGCTGCAGTTTCTGCTGATATATTGGCTGTATGGGTTTTTAGGGGCAGGCTGAGACATGTCTTGTACCAAAATGCAAACAACACTGAGAATTGGCAAAAAGAACAGCAAAGCAGCAAGAAAACAGCAACAAATACAATGCCTGGTCTTTGTTTTGAATTGTACACTGAGAATAGGGACTGTATATGTAGGGATAGTGTGTGAATGGCAAACAATGATGTATTTTCTCACACAGTCCATATACTCTACTGTTCACGTGACTTACTGGTATGTGACTGTGACTGTGGTGATATTGGTTGTGGGTATGCACTTTCACACTGGTGTCTGTTTGTCAGTACTGTTACATCCCTGTATTGCCTGATACATTTGCAAATCCATGTGTAATTACCCATAGCAGATTCCCTAATTCAATTACATGTGATATTTCACTAAATATATGTTAGAGCACACAGGAGGGTGTTACTACAGCAACTGTGTTAGCTTATCTATGCCAGTACTGCAGATACATCCCCATTTTCATGGCTTTTTTAATACTGCCAGGTGACATTCGATTCCTTTATATTTATTTGGTATGAATACTACAAGCTAGATTGTTACTCACCAGCCTCGCGACCCAGCCTTTGCAACTTGCTTGCATGGGCTTCCTGGTTCGTAGCCCACTCAGCTGGAGCTGTAAAGAAGATAGAGAAACATTTATGAATACTTATCCATCACATACATAGGCTGGAGTTTGGTAAACAGTTATTGATATGAATGCTTACACATGCCTGGGACATCACCCCTCTGCCATGCTTCTTGGACCCACTGGTACAAGAGCTTCCTCTTCCTCCATTTCAAGTCAGCATAGTGTGCCAGACCTGCTCACCAGTACAAGGAATGCCAGTGGCACGGGTGCGATCATGGGCAAGACTTTCCCAGGCCTCCACTTTGTATTGGGAGCCCTGGTACTGGTCCTGCAACAGTCTTACATCATATTTTTAACAAGGAGTCCTACCATGACCTTGGACTCTTGTATGCCCCATGGCTGCACCCAAAAGCACATACCCTCTCCAACACTACCCATACTGTCTACAGTGGGGAGTTATAACCGGTTATGAGCTGTATTCTTAGCTGTGAGGTTTAAATATGTCTGATTTTCCACCCTTTGCTGTGATTGGATAGTTTTGAATATGCTAAGTTAAGCTAAGTGCCGGACAAACCTGCTTATCTGGTTTGAGGACTGCTTAGAGGGGTAGATGCTAAGCACTGCTTACCAGAGTGCAAATCCACTTAGCTACTCTAATTCTTGCTTAGAATTTACGTATAAGGAATGCTTATTCTGGCTAAGCATAGCTGAGCACAAGTTAGCATTGTTCAGCTTTCCTTTTATAGACTATCAGCATTGTTCATAGGTTCATAGGTTCATACTAGGCTATCTGCCCTGGGGCAATTATAAGCCCAGTCCGATTCTGTATGGCTTACTCCACCCCTTGATTTGAGTATACTGTGCCCTTTTTAAGGTTTAGTTTACTGTGCCTCTGTCTAATAGTGACACGGGAGTAATCCCTGGGACAAACCTACGATCCCCCATCCACTTATCGAGATTCTTCTTGAAGAGATTCAGTGAGGTGCTCTGCCTCACATGAACTGGAATTCTATTCCAGAGCGAAGGGAGCCTCCGGGTTATGAACCTGTCCCTCCAGCAAGTTCTATTTATTTCTGTGCTGAGGTTCAAGTCCCTCGAGCCTGTGGCTCTAAGGGATTTAGATTTACTGAGGTGGAGCATGTCCATTAATTCTGGATTTGACATAGCTTTGTATGTCAGGCATAGATCGCCTCGAAGTAGGCCGTATGCAACTGAGTAGAGCTGGAGTTTTTTTAACCGAACAGTATATGGCATCTGTTTGAGAACCTTGATCCTCTTGGTGAGATACTTTTGGGGTCTTTCTAATTGCTGCAGGTGTCGGGTAAGGTACATCCCAAAAGGGGCATTGTATTCTATGATGGGCCTGATGAGGGATGAATAAAGGGGCACGATTACCTCTCTTGATCTAGATGTGAAACCCTTCGTGATGAGGTGGGCTATGTAGAAGGTCTTTCTAACCACTTTGGCAATGTGGTTTTCAAAGGAGAGATTGCTATCAACTTGGGTCCCCAGGTCCCTAATAACTTTCTCTGTACTTAATGGGTTTCTGCCTATGTGGTAATTTGTGGGCACATTGTTTTTGCCAAAGGGTATGACTATACATTTTTTGGCATTTAGCTTTAAACCATGGCGCTGGCACCAGTTATCTGTCTCTGTGAGACCTTTTTGAAGGATGTTTGTGTCATCTGGAGAGTTGATTATGGCACCCAGTTTACAGTCGTCTGCGAACTTGGTGAGCCATAGTCCTCCCACGTTTGCCTGTACCTCGGAAAAGTATATACCGAACAAGAGTGGTCCCAGGACAGAACCCTGTGGGACGCCACTTGTGACCAGTTTCGAGACTGACATGGCTCCAGCAAGTCTCACTCTGTGGGTTCTGTCTTTGAGCCAGTTTGCGACCCATCTTGTGACATATTGGTTTATATTTAAGCTGGATAGCTTATCTATGATGCCCAAGTGGGGTATTTTGTCAAATGCCTTTGCAAGGTCCAGATAGGCTGTGTGGACTACCTTCCCTTCATCTATGGCTTTGGTGACTGTTTTAAAGAAGTCAACCAGGTTGAAAAGGCAGGATCTGCCCTTGACAAAGCCGAACTTGGTAGGATCTAGTGTCTGTAGGTCCCCAATGTCTTTGTTTATGAGCTCCATGAAGATCCTCTATTTAGCCTTGCAGACTAAGCTAGTCAGGCTTATGGGGCGATAGTTTCCAGGGTCCGTAGAGGCTCCACCTTTGTGGAGTGGGACCAATGTTGCTGTACGCCATTCTGTGGGCACATATCCTGTAGTGAGGCTGAGATTGTATAGCTGTTTTATTTGAGGGATTAGTTCCTCTTGTAGTTCATGTAGGACGCAACCTGGGACGCCATCTGGTCCCATGGAAGCAGTGTTTTTTGCTTTGGAGAGGGCAGCCTTCACCTGAGCATCTGAGATGTTTGGGAGGCAGCCCTCTGCCGGGATAGATACTTGCTCTTTTGGGGGGAGGGGGGGAGAGGTTTGCACTGAACCTGTCTGCCAGGATATTGGCGATGTCTGTGGGTTCTGTGTATTTTTTGTTGTTTAGAATCAACTCAGAACAAGTCTGGGAGTTGCATCCCAGGTTTCTAACATAACTGAAAAAAGCCTTATGATTGTCTTTGGTGTCCTGTGCAATTTTTCTCTCGAAGCTGACCTTGGAGGATTTTATGAGGGATCGTAATTTTTTGCTAGTACTGATCAGAGATGCCATCCCTATTAGGGATTTTGCTCTATCATGTAGTAGCTTCCTCCTTCTGTTGTACAGTTTATTTATGGCAGGGATCCACCAGACTGGATGCCTGCCTTTGGATGATTGGGTCTTGGTTTTGTTTGGGATAGCATGATCCATGCATTCCTGGAGATGTCCGTAGAATGCATTTATATAGGATTCTGCAGTTTGGGCTGTAGTTTCCACTGGCCCTGGGGCCTTGAAGGATTCCATTTCAGTTTTGAGAAGTGAGAAGTTCGCTTTTGAGAAGTTTTTCACCGTGGTTTTCTGGGCTGGGGGTGGGGTCGGGATGTGGACATCCAGTGAAATTAATTTATGGTCTGATCTTACCAATGAGGGATATACTTCTGGTGTGGAGCATAGAGTCCCCATGTTGGTAATGATCAGGTCTAGTATGTTGTCCCCTCTTGTGGGAGTGGTGACTAGTTGTTCCATAGCATTTGAGTTTATAATTTCCAGGAATCTTTGGGCTAAGGTGCTGGGGCTTGAGTAGTGCTTCCAGTCCATGTTTGAGTAGTTGAAGTCACCCAATATAATGGTGTTCGGAGAGATCTTCATGTTCTCCAATGTTTTCAGGAAAGCCGAATGGGATTCCTGACTTTGAGAGGGTGGCCTGTAGGATGCTATAAACTGAAAAGCAGTCTTGCCCACTGTTAGTTGCACATGGATGGTCTCCGATACTTCGTGCAATGCCACTAACCTGGAGGTGTGAATATCCTTGATAAATATGGAAACTCCCCCTCCTTTTGTGGTTCGGTCCGGGTTTTGGGGCCGAAAAGCATGATATGAGGTATAGCCTGGTAGTGCTGGGGTGCTCTCTGGAGCCTTGAACCAGGTTTCTGTCACTGCACAGATATCGATGTTCTCCATAGTGAGGAGAGCTTCGAGTGCGTGCATCTTGAGGTTAAGACTTCTGGCATTTAGCAGCATTACCCTTAGTTTCTTGTTCCTTGTGCTGTCTATGGGGGTGGGTTTGACTTTTGAGCCTTGCCTAAAAAGGCACTATGGGGGTGGCAAGAGCCTTTGCCAATATCCGAAAGCCCAGTGGTGACAGGTGCAAGCAGTCCCTAGCGAAGCAACATGGCTTGTCGAGCATGTCATCCCAGGCTGACAGACACTGGATCCCCTTTGAATGACACCAAAATTTTAGCCAATTGTTAAAATCGATCATTTTGTCTTTGTACTGTGGCATCATTCTAGGTGAGGGTAAGATGCTGCTCAAGGTCAGGGTCATAACAGCCTGGGCTACATGATCAGAGAGCTCCTCTATGTCTCTTTTCATGTAGTCCAGGGAGGTACGTCTCAGGTCATTCACACCAGCATGTACAATGACTGAGTCATATTTGTATTTGCTTTGGAGTGACCTGAGTGCTTGCATTATGTGTCAGATCCTAGCACCTGACAGGCAGCTCACTGTGACCTTCTCTTTATTCAGCCTGGTGAGCGGGACGTCAGTGTGTCTGACAATAGAGTCACCTATAACAAGAGTATCAGGTGTGTTATTCAGCCTTAAGGGCTGTGGCTGCTTGGCACACTGACTTTGTGGGTTATGTGTTGTGTGTGTTTTGTTTTGAGGTAGCGTTTGCTTGGATGTCTGCTTTGGAGGTCTCTGTTGCTTAGGTAGATTTATATTTAGAGCCTCCGAGTATGTTTTTGTGTATTTATGTGTTTGGTTCACTGATGTGATGGGACTATGTGATACTGGAATTGTGTTGTGTGAGGTTACCTTCTCCTCCTGACTGGTTACACCAGTTTTGAGATGAGAGCTCAGCCTTCAGTTTGGCTAAATAGTTGCATCTCTCACATATATTTGAACCTGTTTGGAGGAGGAGAGGGTTGTCCGTGTACATGAGACAGTTGTAACATTGCCTCATAATTCCCAGATTCACCAGCTGGACTGGAGAGGAAACCATTGACTGACCTTTGGACATGCTGGAGTAATAGGGAAACTGAATTTAAGATGGACCAATAGAGGACAGGATAATCATAGAGAGTATAAGAGTAAGTAGTGCTTATGGTTTAATAGTGCTAACTTGTAGGATTACTTAATTGGACCAGTGAAGGGCCTTAGAATGAGAATATGGTGTTTAAATTGAGAGATAGAGCAGTGCTAAGGGAAAAAGTGAAGAACAGACTTTGTGGAGCCAGGAATAGTTTAAACCCAATTAGGTGGCGCTGCCCGTTGTTGCGCTATGCTCAAAAACGTGCAAAATCACGCAAAAGAGGGTTTTAAGAGTGGAAGATGAAGGAGTTTTGGAATTGACCCAAAATGGCCAATAAAACTACAGTTTCAAGTCAGTAACCACTCCCACAGGGGCAGGCAGGCTGCTCAATGTTTTTCACTGCCACTGATCAACAGAGAGACTTTCCTTTAGCCCAAGCAAAAAATGGCCTCACAGAAACTTACAAACAGTTCAAGAACAGCAAGCCTGTAACTGAACTTTTTTAAATCTCAGAAAAGTGGGAAAAAAGCAACATTTTTTTTTTGTTGTTTTTTCAGAGATAGCAGAGGTTAACAAGTATCAGCAAGTTATAACAGTGCAGTAAATGACCCCACACAAGAGTGCTAGGCCAAAGACAGATAAAATGCAAGTTTTGAGAAAAAACGATTTTAAAAATAAGTGCAAACAGGAAATTCAGTAAACAGCTCTAGGTTGTGCTCTAAATACAGTAACTAATGCAGAAATCAAATTTAACAAGCCAGAAAATGTTCAAAATAGGTGGCTATGCAGAAAAACTTAGCAAATAAACAGAGGAAAAATACTTAAAGTCTCAAAAGTGGCTCCTTTCTTCTCTCAGCATTTTCTCCTCTTGGTGGGTGCTTCACCAACAGCCAACAAGCCTGAAAAGATGCCAAAACCATGAGACAACCAGGTTTTAAGAGAGGAAGATGAAGGAGTTTTGGAATTGACCCAGAATGGCCAATAAAACTACAGTTTCAAGTCAGTAACCACTCCCACAGGGGCAGGCAGGCTGCTCAATGTTTCCACTGCCACTGATCAACAGAGAGACTTTCCTTTAGCCCAAGCAAAAATGGCCTCACAGAAACTTACAAACAGTTCAAGAACAGCAAGCCTGTACCTGAACTTTTTTAAATCTCAGAAAAGTGGGAAAAAAGCAAGATTTTTTTTGTTCTTTTGTTTTTTCAGAGATAGCAGAGGTTAACAAGTATCAGCAAGTTATAACAGTGCAGTAAATGACCCCACACAAGAGTGCTAGGCCAAAGACAGATAAAATGCAAGTTTTGTGAAAAAAAACGATTTTAAAAATAAGTGCAAACAGGAAATTCAGTAAACAGTTGTGAGGTTGTGAGGTTGATTTCTCATAAATGACATATTATGATATGTATGTTTACCTTCCATTACACCACCCTATGTGCGTTCATTACAATACATTCTTTTGTGGCTATACTGTATGGGACTCTTGTGTTTATATGGGGGTTTCACATCTGTACTACACTAACACCTCACATTTGGACCTGCTAAACTACCCTGGTTAGCAAATATATATATTATTCACTACCTACTGATAACAAAATATATTTGCGTGCTTTTTTAACAGATAAAAATAAATGCACTGAATGGGGACTTGAACCACAAATGCTTAGTTGCTAAGCAAACACTTTAACCACTACGCTATTTCACTTTTCAGTACTTGGCCATATATTTCTATTTAGCTCATTGAGATGTGTAGGTTAGGCTGAGCATAGCTGTGCAACAAGCACTCCCACTCAGCCATGCTTAAACTTTATTGCGGAGAGAAAAAAAAATTACATATGTGTTTTATTTTTATTTACTGTGGGGGTTTGCACATTGCTTTCTGCACCATTATCATTTTGTCCTTTTCCTCTTTTTTTCCTGGCAAGTCACTGGGATGATCTCAGGATTGAAATCACTAAATAATAACGTAACATTTGAGTTTCAAACTTGAAATCCTTCAGTATGTTAAAACAAACCCTGTTAATCTCTAGCAATTTAGTTTATGAGGGCAATATTTAAGATATGTTCCTATTTGGCCTCCTATTTTGTCAAGCTTTGTCCAGATTTCTGGCATTAAGAGGTTGACTAGTATGCAGATCTGGACATTCTGTGAAAATCTGTCCGGTTGACAGGTACAGTGTGCATTTGCATACATTTCCTGCTTCTTCAGGATGCTGATGTGCCATACGGTGCTTTAGCAATACAGGGAGTGTGTCACAGAAGCTATGACACACTCCCTGTATTGCTTTCCTGTTTGCCGGTTTTATTTCAGTATCTGCAGACACTAAAATGATTTCTTTTACATTTCAGTGTCTGCGGATACTGAAATACTGGCATAATATTAGAGCTACACTCTAATATTATGCCAGTACAGCTTAGAAAGTGCCGTACAGCACTTTCTGAGCATAGGGGGTGTGTTTAGTGTCCATGCACTGCACAGACATGCCCCCTGCGCTCATAGACAGATCGTGTCCATGTAAAGCATACAGCAGCATGCCTTCATTAATATGCAAGGTGCACAGCTACTCTACACGGCCACAATCTGCTCTGTGCAGGAATAGCACTATTCCTGCATGGAGCTTAATGAATCCTGGGGTTGGTCTTAGACAACATTTTTTTTATTTTTTTGAAGGGGAATTTTATAAGCAAATTCAGAGTGTTGCTATGGGAGCCACATGTGCTCCATTTTTTTGCAAATCTTGTCCTCTATTATTGGGAAAGTATTTTTGGTATCACTTCTCCTTCTATAAATTATACCTCAGGTACCTGGATGACATTTTTATTTTATGGAATAGTCCCAACTAAATGTTGGATCAATTTGTTAGATATTTGAATGCCACCACTGAATTCCTCAGATTTGCTCACACTTACAATGAGGAATTCGCTAATTATTTGGATGCCACCATTTACACCAAAGAAAGTAAATCTGTATCTGATATCTACTGTAAACCTTCCTTCAGTAATTTCTTATTTACATTACACAAGTTTTCATCCCTATAATCCACTATATCCAATAGTGAAAAAAGAACACGTGTACTGAGCCGCCATTGCAACATCACATGACTGGTGCCTCCAATGCAGTTTGCATGTTGCAGAACCGCCCTTTAGATATGAAATCATCCAAAGCAAAGTAGTTCATCTTGTGGTAGTCCCTCGCCCTAACTACTCGCGGGTTCCCCAGACAATACTCGCTCACCGCTGCAACTGCTCGGACCAGAACAAGGATTAAATAAAGTCAACCCTATCAGTACATTTCTACAGGGTTAAATCTGAAGATTTCCTCTTTGTTAAACAGTATCACTCTAATCTCAGGAATCTGGCTATGCTGCTACATTAAGTATAGCCCTAGCTATAATTACCTGAGCTCTGCTACGGTACTGTACAGCCATTCTTTACTGTTTAAATCACTCCTGGCAGTGGATGCCCCGCTCCGCTTTGCCCTCGCTTCGCTCGGGCTCCGCTTCACTCCCCTCCCTGCCCCCATATCCCACCCGCCACCAGTACCCCTACATTTAAAGGAAAAGCCAGACCCTCCCACTTCCCCCCCCGCAAATCCACAACTCCTGGGACTCACCCTACTCCTCCCACCTCAAGGCCCACCCACCTTAACAAGTCTAACACCAAACCTCCTCCCCCTGCAAATCCACAACTCCCGTCACTCACCCTACTACTCCTCCCACCTCAAGGCCATCCACCTTATCAAGTCTAACACCAAACCTCCTTCCCCTCTTCATATCCTATCCCTACCACCAGCATGGCTAAATACATATATTTCATGGCCCCTCTTACAACAATACTACTCTTCACCATCTATTTCTTAACTAAGTATGAAAATCAATCCTTGGTAGGAATCCTTCCACAAGTGCCACACTAACTCCCAATACCATCTATATGTCGTTCCTATTACACCTCCACTCTACCAAGACAAGACAATGTCCCCAAAGTAGTCCATCTCACACTTCACCACCCCAAAACTACAACTAACATAACCAACCTCAAATTGCTATTTAAATTACAAAGATTTCTAGTTTACCTGAAAACTAGAATAATCATTGATGGTGACATCCATCCTAACCCAGGCCCCCCTATAATTTCAAACCCAAACCCCTCTAACTTAATCTATAAACCGTTTGACTCCTTGCTAATACTGCATCTAAATCTTAGAAGCATTAACAATAAAATTCACATCTTACATGCAATGATAGCTACTCATTCACCTGACATTATGTGTTTAACTGAAACCTGGTTAAAACCCTCCACTAAGGATCAAGAGATCCTTCCACCCGGTTATAATATCTTCAGGGCAGATCGTTTAAAGAAAAAGGAGGAGGAATAGCTGTTATGTTCAAAAATACCTTAAATATCCATAGGAATACAGTACAACCTCCTATAATCTGCAACCTAGAACTAATTGCCCTAAAAATTTGCCTTAACACTCAAAAATGCCTTAACCTCTTAGTCACCTATATCCCACTGGGGAAGAATATAGAAAACTTAGAACAAATCTTGTGCTGGTCAGCCACCAACTACCCACAAGAAACCATAGTACTTGGGGACGTTAATATTGACTGGTCTCTCTGCTCCACCCATACAACCCCACAACCCATTAACTTATATGGTTTTTCCCAACATATCCTAACCCCAACCAGAACAGGCAATTCTCTCCAAAAGAAAACACTATTGACTGGATCCTTACCAATAGGGACTCAAGCAACTACACTACTGGCACCCTTCCCAATGACCTCAGTGACCACCTCATAACTTATATTATTAAACACAAATGCCCTACTTCCAACCCTCCTGTATATAGACTAATCAGAAACAAAAAGAAATTTATCCCTCAACAATTTCTAGATGAACTAAAATGCTGTAACTGGACCTTATTAAGAACTCTGCCCCTTCAGGAGAGTGTGACCTACTTCAACAACACATTCCTAAAGATACTTGACTCACATGCCCCTCCTAGACAAATTAGATCCAAAATACGCATAGCTCCTTGGCTTACTAGAGAAACAAAAATTAAAATTAAACTCCGTAACCAAGCCTGGGTCAAATGGAGAGCAACAAAAACCCCTCAAGATCGAACCAAATTTCAACAGCTAAGAAACACAACCAAATCAGCCGTTACCTTAGACAAAAAACAATACTTCTGCCACCTCCAGCAGAAACACAAGAATAACCCAAAGAAATTCTGGGCTAGTTTCAACAACCTCCAGCACCCAGGAAAAACTACTACCCCAACCCCCGAAAAGCTCATTGAGCAAGGGCCGGAAGAAATAGCCAATTCCTTTAACTCTTACTTCACCGAGACAATCCAAAACCTTGCCAGTCAACTAACCTCCTCTCCCCCATCTGCCACACAACCCCAAGTTGAGACCCCTACCCAGTTCACTTTTAAACCTGTCTCCACATCATACATATATTCTCTCTTAAAAAAACTTAAACCAACCACTCTAGCAGCTGATCACCTCCCAGCAGAATTCTTACAAATAGCGGCTGAAGTTATTGCATACCCTATATCCATCCTTATCAATAGAACCATTACCGAAGTTAGTATTCCCACTGTATGGAACATATCCTACATCATCCCACTTCACAAAGGAGGCACCTCCACGGAAATCTCAAACTATAGACCAATAGCTATACTGTCCCCAATAGCAAAAATTATGGAAAGATGCATCCACAAACAACTTCTTCACTACCTAACGTGCAATCATCTCCTATCCAACACCCAACATGGCTTTCGCCCCCACCATAGTACAACCACTGCCCTCCTTTCCTTTGTCGACTCCATTAATAACAATCGCAATAGTAAACTTATATCCTCCGCCCTCTTTCTTGATCTGTCAAAAGCTTTTGACATGGTCAACCACCAGCTCCTACTGTCCACCCTTGAATCCTTGCATCTGGACACCCCAGCTCTAACATGGTTCAAAATGTACCTAGCTGATAGGAAACAGGCTGTCCTATGGCAGAATAGACTATCAGACCTCCTCCCCAACACCATTGGTGTCCCTCAAGGCTCAATACTTGGACCACTTCTGTTTTCCATCTTCATTAATGACCTTCACTCAGTTATCCCTCAATCCACCTGCATACAATACGCTGACAACTCCACCTTAATCTGCTCTGATGCCTCCCTCTTCAACCTCCAAACCACCACTCAACTCTGCTTTTCTCTAGTTGAAAAATGGTTTACCGACCTCAAACTCCTACTCAACCCAACCAAAACCAAATTACTATTATTTTTTCCCAACGTCTTCTCTACCCCAGTTAAAGAACTCCCAAACACAGATAGTAATGCCTTCTGTATCAAATCCAACAATGGGACTATCATAACCCCTGTCACCAATACCAAATTACTAGGAGTAACTATTGACCATAAGCTCAAATTTGACATACACATCACCCAAACAGTTAAATCTGTTAACAAAAAACTTGGATCCATGTACAGAATAAAACATTTTCTTACTCCGACTGCTAAACTTACCATAGCCCGCACACATCTCCTCTCTACACTCCTCTATGCCTCCCCAGTCCTTTCTTTCCTCCATAAACGTGAACTAAACATGCTCTCCCAGGCCTACCACCACATTACTAGATTTATAACAGGTTCTCCATATCGCACCCACCATTGTCATAACCTGAGGCAACTTGGGTGGTTGGAACTGCCCAATCTTCTCAAACTAAACCAACTCTCTGAAGCATGGAAAATAATTAACCAACCAGACAGAACCCCCGCTCTGTGTAGCATACTGATACCATACACTAACCTAAATAGTCTCCGATCTTCCAACAGCACCCAGATCCTAACCATTAAAGCCAATAATTCTGGTGGTGATGCCCTCTTCGCCAACTCCATTGGCAAGCCATGGAACGCCCTCCCAATCTACCTCAGAAATACTACCTCTCACAAACAGTTCAAAAAGAACCTTAAAGAATATCTCAAGACACTATGGCTATGCCCATGTCCTGAACCTGATTAAGCTAATATTTCATACCTTCACACCAAATCTATCCAGTCCTCATCTCCTAATTCTTGCTCCCTTATCACTTATTTGGAAATACATTTTTACCACAAATATAAGATGGTGACTCTTGAACTTGATATACTCTATTAGTATATTATATTTCCCTGTCATGTTTTACCAGATGATTGATCTTTGTCTCATTATACTTCTATGTAAATTGACTTTTTTTTACTAACCTTGTAAATGTACAACGTCTACTTATTTATACTTTTTGTAACTTGCATTGTTATAACCTGGATTTTTTTATATAACTTGTTTTGAGATTTTGTGTTTTAAGATTATGATTGGAGCTTTTCTCCTCGGGCCTCTACTGAAAAAGGATATGCATCCAGTTGGACCAGCCCGGTTAACAAATGTAAAATAAAATAAATAAAATAAAATAAAATAAAATATAAACAGAAGGTGGAGCTAGTGAAAGGACAATTCATTAGGTTGTCTCATATGGTTTCTGACAATGTGCTTTTTCTAACCGAGACCAACAAACTTAAGAACATGTTTATTGAGAGGGGATATCCTGTTCCCGTTATGGACAAAATCATCAAAGAAATGTTAGACCGCAGAAGTTCCAAGTTCAAACTCTTACTAAGTAACTACCTTGATATCTTAATCAACACAGAGACATCCATGGAGAAAACTAACCCTAGATGTTGGGACGGGGCCTGTATGTTAAAATGCCAAGGAGCAACATATGAAGTTTTTAACACTGTCCAGAGTAACTGGAACATTTAAAAAAAAACATGGCTATTCTTAACAACTTGGGTCCAGTCAACATTTAAAGAACATGTTAGAAAGATGGTTAACCATTCTCAATGATAATACCCATGATAAAAAGGATACCGACTACATGTGGGAGATGTGCATTTTGTTTCTTTATATTAGAAGGGGACAGTATATCTTTGAACAACACTTTGTCAGGCAAACTTCATGAACAGAGTGGTTTACTTAGTTCAGCATGACTGTTTCCCCCACATTTTATATTAGGAAGACTGAATGCACCTGCAAAAAGAGAATATATGAACATTTATACGACATTTGAATAAAAAATTAAAAAAATGGAGCATTCTATGTCTTGTCAGTTTTTAATTAGGATCCTGGATATTGTTGAGCCTAATTTGAGGGGTGGTATCTGGGAAATTGGCCTGGAATATAGAGAATTTTATTTACTGGTCAGGTTGGACACTGTACACACAACCCAGGCATTAATGACGATATTTCAGTTTATCCAGTCCTAAAATTGAGGGCTGCTAAATTTTAATAATTTCAATTCATTTGACATGAATGATTTTTTTTTTTTATTGTTGATTTTTTTATATAGGCTTTTGTATTCTAGTTGATGTATTTCTTGTCATTTTAAGTGTTTTATGAGCCTGTGCCTTTAAATTGGTGTTATTCATTTACATGAAGTATATGCATTTCAACAGCAAAATGCAACTGTAATTTGTTCTGATGAAGTCCATTCTATTGGATAACCAGACAAAAACACTTAACATACAACAGATAGTGTTTTTATTAAAGTTATTCTTTTAACCTTTTACTTTTTTTCTATTTTTTCACTTTTTAATTTGTGGCATTTAGTTCATAACTGGTACACTCCAGCTAACTGATTTGCATTGTGTTGTTCTTCCCCTTTCAGTAGACCAACCCTTGCCCATCGGGCTACAACCTGCACACATCTACTGCTGGCCAATCCAGTTGGAGTACTGCAGTCATGACCAGACAGTCAACTTGCACCCATGATCCTTTCCACAGTGTGCCTCCACATGTTGGCATCTCCTCATCAGTCTCCTCTGTGAAGCAACCCAGGCCGCATGTTTCCATGCATAATAGGAGTAACCAGAAACAATGTGTGAGCTGTCAATGGGGGCGCCCAAGACTGTATTAGAGTAACACTGACAGTTGATTCACTATGTCCTGTAGTGTCAGTCTCACACTGTGGAAATAATGATTGCTGTGCAGACCACTGACGATATCATCTGTTTGTGGATGTTGTCAAGTCTGATGCCACAGGAGTCTGTATTTTTACTAACCATAGCTAACACCATTTAGTACATTAACATGTATCCCTACTTTACATTGATATATGCTGCTGGGGATATTGACAACAGCTCACCAGTATGCCCTGATTTTTTTTCCTTTTTGCATCTTTTGATAGTGGACAGCTAGGAATGGGTTTCACAGATGTATGTCTGTTGTTGTCCGACATACACACATATACCAGTATGAGTCTGTATGCATACTGGTGTCACTTGTGCCCGGAGCTGTTGATCCCTGTTGTGATAGATTTGTATATGTTCATACTGTTATATGTTAGAATTATGTATCATGTCTGATGCTCAGTGTGTACATGTACTGGATATTGCCATTAAATGCAATTTGTGCTGTTGTAGTGCACAATACCTGAACATCAATGTTTTATCTGTGTACTTCTGTATGTGTGAATTGTCATGACTAAAAGGTGTGTGTCAGATGCTGCTGTGTCACCTGGGCATGGACTAGTGGTCACATCTTCTGTCACCCACACCTGTTTCTTCTGCCCCCCCACCCCCATGTTCCCCTGCTCCTCCTGTTCTGATAGCTGCAGAATGTCATCTTCAGACATCTGGGTTTCTTGGGAAAGTTTACTCATACCTGCAGTTCTAAGATTGCCATGCATACTTCTCGACCTCTTAGTCCAAGAAATCTGGGCAAAGCTTGATGTAATGGAGGTACAATTCCCTAAAATAGGGATAGATTTTAAATATTGCTCTTATAAACCTAGAAAGTTGCCAGAATAATAGGGTATGCATTAAAATTAATTTTCTAAAGGATATGAAGTCTGAAACTCAACTGTATGACATGATTTACTAATTTCATTCCTCAGATCATCTAAGTGATTTGCCAGAAAACCAAAAATTTTATGATGAACAGAGGCACAAATCTTAACATTCTGCAAAAATCTGGACAGTTGAGAGATGCGCTGCCATGTGTTGTTGTTAGCATATTGTATATCTGGGCTCACACAGTAATAATCTGTGCTGCCTTTTCAGGTGTGTATTGCAGTGTACTCTGGTTGTGTCCAGACATCTGAACCTAACTTTCAGTACACCAAAG
The DNA here is from genome assembly GCF_019279795.1 of Protopterus annectens. Taxonomy (NCBI): domain Eukaryota; kingdom Metazoa; phylum Chordata; order Ceratodontiformes; family Protopteridae; genus Protopterus; species Protopterus annectens. Next base: position 996,550,371 of record NC_056725.1, read on the forward strand.
ACATGCTATATGGCATTTCATGTTGTTGTGTGTGCTCTATTGTAGGCCTCCTCTGCATGGTTGGAAGGTTTTTTGTATGAGGTCATTAGCCACTGCTTGAGTAGATAACCATAGTCACCCATTGTGCAGAGTGGAAACACATGTGTTATCATCATGAATAATGTTGACAGGGATGTATTTAGTGTACATCCTAGCTGTGTCCCTGTACTTACCCAGTAGCATTTCCTTCAGGTATTTCACTTTACTGGAATGCAGCCCTCAGACCACTTTCCCTCCATATGTCAGCATCCTAGACACTCCTGGCATATGTTGCCATGATGTGTATTATACTGCCATCTGTTGTGCAGAACACCTAGCAGTTTAGGGATGGCCACCCTTTTCTATTGATGTATCTTTCTGCTTCAGGGTGCACAGAGATCTTAACAGGGATGTGGATGCAGTTTATTGCACCACATACATGGGGAAGTTTGCGATGTTATAGAAATGGTGCAAGACAGTTTGCCCCACAATGGGGGCAGATGGAAGTGTATGTGTTCATCGACAATGGTGCACATTGCTGCTAGGAATTGTGCCAGGGTATGACTGGCAGCTGTCTGTGACACTCTTACAGCATCTCCTATATGTTGCTGGAATATTCCAGTTGCCAGTACACCTGGGTTCAGACACATGTTTGTTTCAAGAGATATGGAGCTGCCTCACAATGTCTACACAGATGTGTAGGGCACACATTTTACACATAGCCTGCATTAGCTGTCTATCTAGGTGGCACCTGTCAATGATTTCTTGATATGAGAAATGGCTGCAGGCACCATGTATATATATATATATATATATATATATATATATATATATATATATATATATATATACATATATATATATATATATATATATATATATATATATATATATATATATATATATATATATATATATATATATATATATATATATATATATATGTGTATATATATATATATATATATATATATATATATATATATATGGGTCTACTTTAAAAGCCCGACGCTACTACGACACAAAAATCACCGGCCAGATAACCGACAACGCACAAAACCGACAACGCAAAACACCGAACACCATAACACCGACACACCGAACATAAACAACACACCACACTACATAACATACCCACTAGCCCTAACCCAAACCCTAACCCTAAGGTCCGACACTATTGCACACTCACCCTACCTGCACCCTAACCCTAACTCACTTAACCCACCCCTAACGCCAAGGTCCGACACTATCGCAGACTTCACCTACCTGCACCCTAACCCTAACTCACTTAACCCACCCCTAGCCCAAGGTCCGACACTATCGCACACTTCACCTACCTGCACCCTAACCCTAACTCACGTAACCCGTCCCTAAACTACAGTCCCTCACTATCACACACTTACCTTACACGAACCCTAACTCCGACACTTACACACACTCACCTTTCCCACAGCCTAACCCGAAATCCCACAATATCGCACTTACCTCACCGCTCCTAACGCCGTCACTGTCGCACACTTACCGAGTCGCGATCGCACATTACCCTTGTCGGTCTTTCCGCTGTCGGCAAATCATTCTGTCGGTAAACTTACCTGTCGGTCGTTTGGTCTTCGTTTTCCGCGTGTCGGGGAATCGTCGGTTCGGTCTTTAGAAGTAGACCCATATATATATATATATATATGTATATATATATATTTATATATATATTTATTTTATTTATTTTACATTTGTTAACCGGGCTAGTCTAGCTGGATATATGTCCATTTTCAGTAGAGGCCCGGGGAGAAAAGCTCCACAGATACAAAATTACAAGGAGACAAATTATAAAATAAATTCAGCATAAAAAGAATATATGTTTAGTAACACAAAAAACAAAATTCCTAAGGAACACACTCAAAATATAATTATTCAGTAGAAACATTACAAAACATCAAGATTAGCAACATATATTTGATAATCTGTTGGAGAGAAAAAAGTAGAATGGGAGATAAGAAGGGAATTACAGAAGAAATACAAAGGAAGAAGAGAGAAAGAGGCAATAGTGTAGTGAGGAAAAGGGTAATGTGATGGAAAAGAGGAGAGGGGAGAGAAAAAGGAGGAGAGGGTAGTAGCATAGGAGGAGAGTAACAGGGCAATAGGAAGAAGGAATAAGTAAAGTAAATAAGTATAGTGTAAAAATTCTAGTAGGAGGGGGAAAGAAGAAGATTAGTCAGGAGTCCTGCAGGAGCAGAGCCAGTGATTTTGGAAGTACAGTTTGATTTTTTGTTTGAAGAGTGGTAAGGAGGGGATTAGAGTGATATCAGTGGGTAGCTGATTCCATATCCTTCCTACAGTATTAGTGAACAGAGAGTCACCAGCTAAGTTATGGGACTTTACAGATTTGGTCATGAGTTTAGATGAAGATCGAAGGGAGGTAAGATTACTGTAAGGGATTAAAAGTTGAGAAAGTATAGGGGTATTATAAGGTTGGTACAGTATCTTGTGAGCAATGGTAAGTTGGGAGATCACAAGACAGTTTTGTAGCTCCAGCCAGCCTAGGAGTTTTAGGTTTTGACAGTGATGTGTTCTGAAAGGGTTACTGGTGGCAAAGCGGGCAATGCTATTGTAACAAGTTGCTAGTTTATTTAGGTTGGCCTTCTTAAGGTTAGTGAAGATAGGTGAGGCATAAAAGAGGGTAGAAATAAGATGGGAGTGGGCAATAGTAGCTCTGGTAGACGGTGTGAGAAATGGTTTGATACGGTATAATGATCCAATTTTTTTATTAACAGTTTTGATGATGTTATTGATGTGTTGATCGAAAGTGAGATTGTTATCGATGGTTATTCCTAGCAGTTTAGTTGATGTGTCAGGAGAGATAACAGTGGTGTCATTAGATGAAATGTTGAAGTTTAATGGGGAGCCTCGAGTGGTAGGAGTGAAAAGGAGAAGTTTTGTTTTTTTAGCATTGAGGAGGAGGTGCCGTCTAGTGAACCAAGTTTCTACAGTGTTGAAAGTGGTTTGAGTTAGAGTGAGTAGCTCTGCGGAGGTAGATGCTGAGCAAATAATCGTGGAGTCGTCAGCATATTGGATGCAGGTAGCTTGTGGGATGATAGTGTTGAGACCATTTATGTAAAGGGAGAAGAGCAGTGGACCAAGAATAGAGCCCTGTGGGACTCCAATAGAAACAGGCAGTAGAGAAGAGATGTGATTGTCCCAAAGAACGGCTTGATGCCTGTTGCTTAGATAAGACGTAAACCATTTAATAGCCAGGTTATCAAATGAGAGGGATTTAAGGATGTTAATAAGGGAAGAGTGGTTCACCATATCAAAAGCTTTAGAGAGGTCAATGAATAGAGCAGAGGAGAGAAGATTTGAGTTGCGATAGTTGTTGATAGTATCAACGAAGGAAAGGAGGGCAGTGGAGGTGCTATGGTGGGGTCTGAAGCCATGTTGACAGTTTGCTATTATGTTGTGTGAAGAGAGATATTGTATGAGTTGCTGATGGATGCATTTCTCCATGATCTTAGCTAGTGGAGAGAGAAGAGCAATAGGTCTAAAGTTAGTGTACTCAATAGAGTTACCACCTTTGTGTAGTGGGATGATATGAGATATTTTCCATATATCTGGTATGGTTCCCTCTTGGATAGTCCTATTAATGAGTATAGATATAGGGTATGCAATCTGCTTAGCAGCCTTTTGAAGAAAGAGAGAGGGGAGTTTGTCAGCAGAGGGGGTACAGGGTTTCAGTTTAAGAATAAGCTTGTAGATGAAGGAGGTAGAGATAGGATGAAGAGTGAAGTTATGGGGGGAATCAGCATGATTATCTGGAGGGTAAAAGTTAATAGTGTTCATCTGTTTAGAAAGTGATTGGATGGTATCAATAAAAAAGGTGTTAAAGGTGTTTGCAGTATGGCTAGGAGTTCCTGGGTCTGCGTTTATTGGGGAGGGAGTTTTAGCTGTACCAGGTGAAAGGAGTTTGTTGATTGAAGACCAGAATTGTTTGGGTTTATATAAGTGGGTTTCCTGAAGTTCACAGTAGTAGTTCTTTTTGTCAGAGATTATAGCTTTCTTTGTAAGGTTTCTAAGTTGGCAAAAGTGAAGAAAATCAGAGGTGGTTCTATGGTGTCTCCATTTGGCCCAAAGTTTATTTTTGCTATGAATTAATTTCTTTGTTTCCTTTGTGAGCCAAGGGGCTATATTAGATTTCATTCTAATGGATCGTGCAGGGGCATGTTTATCTAAAATTGAAAGGAATGTTGAGTTAAAGAATGATACTGCTTCATTAAGAGGAAGAGATTTCAAGAGGTTCCAGTTGCATGTTTTGAGATCATTTTGAAATAAGTCACTATTAAAGTTTTTGGTTGAGCGTATTATTCTAATGTTAGGGAGGTTTTGATAGTCAATCTTTTCTCTAGAGATATAGGTTAGGCAGTGGTCACTGAGGTCATCAGGCATAGTTCCTACTTTGTATGAGACATTAACTTTGTTTATAAGTATCCAGTCTAAGATACTCTGTTTCTTATTTGGTTTATTTAGCCTTGTTGTAGTGGTAATGGATTGAGTAAAACCATGTAGGTTTATATGACTGGAGGGATTTTCACTATTAATAGTATTCCAATCTATATTAAAGTCACCCAGAATAATAGTTTATTGGGGGTAGTTAGTGGAAACCCAGCTAAGGAAGTCTTCTAAGATTGGTATGTTTATGCCAGGTGGTATGTACATACAGATGATGTACAGAGCTTTTTGAGTATTTAACTGAAGTTTAACTATGATGGCTTCAGCACTGGGATCCAGGGTTGGGCATGTTGGGAGGGTGGAGATGCTAAGATGGTTCTTAAATAAAATTGCCACGCCACCACCTTTACGTTTAGTACGATCAAGCCTATATAAATTATAGCCTTGGGGTATAATCTCAGTGTCTTTGGTGGCTGGCTTTAGCCATGTCTCTGAGAGGCACAGAATATCAAAGTGGTGAATGTCTAACAGGGCATGTAAGTAGGGTACTTTGTTATTTACACTTCGTATATTTAGATGACCTATGAGTAGGGTGTTATTGAAGTTGGGGTTAGATACTTGAGGGGAGGGATTTGATGGGCCTGGGTTGGGGTGAATATCACCGTCTTGTAGGGTAGGAGTATTATGTCTGTGTGTCAGGCTGCTTTTAAGAAGGGATATTTGTTTCATTTTTTTTCAGAGGATAAGGCATAGGTTAGATGGTAGTGCCTATGGAATTTGGGAAGGTGATAGCTTGGGGTGGAGGTTGAATTTAAGAAAGAGGAAAGAGAAGTATGGAAGATAGATGTATGTTTATTGATAAAGTCTGGTTGGTTTTTAAGTGGGTTTTCAAAGAAGGTAAGAAGAATAAAGGTAGGTGGAGAGTAGTACTAATAATATCACCGTGGTGGGTAAGTATGGAGCCATATGTAGAAGAGGTGAGGTAAGAGAAGTTATAAAGTAAATAGAGGAAGAGAGGATAAGAGAGGTGGAGTTATAGGTATAAGGCAGAACAGGAGAGAAGGAAAGTAGTTATAGCTGGATATGTGGGGGTGTGAAAGGAGAATGCAAAGTATAGGTGTAGGTGATTGAGAGTAGAAGCTTTTGAGAAGAAGGTTAATTGAGGTAGAGGAGAGAAGCTAGTAATAGGGGAGTAGGTTGGTCAAGCAGTGGAGGAAGGTGAGGGGAGGAAGAGTGTGTGTTGAAGGGAGGGTTAGAGTTTTTGGCGGGAAAGAACAGGATTGGTTATAAGAGTAAGGGGGTGTGGTTAGGGAAGTATAAGGTTAGGACCCCTGGGGGTGGGTGGGAATTGGGGGTAGGGAGGGGAGTGGAGTGAGCCCGCAGGGCGAACAGAGCGGGATACACAGAATCTAGAGAGGAAGGAAAAAGTAACAGAGAAAGTAAGTAGAAGGCTTGAGATGGTAAATGTAAGGGGGAGTGGGTCACAGAGCACTACAGAGATGGAAAGGAATGGAGTGAGAAGGTGAAGGAAGGGAAATTATGGAAAGGAATAATCAGTACTGTAGGTCTAGATGTGTACGGAGTGACACCTAGTGGACAGAGAGGCAAGGTGCAGTGGAGAGTCACAAGGTTCTGGGGCAGGAAAGAAAAACAACATGTGATTGGGAGGGGGAGTACAGGCTAAGTAAAACAGTAGGATAAGGTAGAGGAAGAAAAAACAGAGTAAGGGGTGAGGGGGCTGCTGCTGGCAAGCTTAGCTGGGAGCAATACAGAAATCACACAGATATAAATGGGCAAAGACCACAACCAAATTAAGTAAACATACTCTCTTAAAACCTGAGGTAGTAAGTTTGTAGAAGAGTGCAGGGGTGCAGAGCTTTCAAAGGTAGTGGGCAGAAAGTACCCTTGTAGAGTAGGGAAGAGTTTCACCCAGGCAAACAGTCACTGGGTAAGGCAGGAGAATTAGTCTCTTAAAACCTGAGGTAGTAAGTTTGTAGAAGAGTGCAGGGATCCAGAGCTTTCAAAGGTAGTGGGCAGAAAGTACCCTCGTAGAGTAGGGAAGAGTTTCACCCAGGCAAACAGTCACTGGGTAAGGCAGGAGAATTAGTCTCTTAAAACCTGAGGTAGTAAGTTTGTAGAAGAGTGCAGGGGTCCAGAGCTTTCAAAGGTAGTGGGCAGAAAGTACCCTCGTAGAGTAGGGAAGAGTTTCACCCAGGCAAACAGTCACTGGGTAAGGCAGGAGAATTAGTTAAAACCTGAGGTAGTAAGTTTGTAGAAGAGTGCAGGGGTCCAGAGCTTTCAAAGGTAGTGGGCAGAAAGTACCCTCGTAGAGTAGGGAAGAGTTTCACCCAGGCAAACAGTCACTGGGTAAGGCAGGAGAATTAGTCTCTTAAAACCTGAGGTAGTAAGTTTGTAGAAGAGTGCAGGGGTCCAGAGCTTTCAAAGGTAGTGGGCAGAAAGTACCCTCGTAGAGTAGGGAAGAGTTTCACTCAGGCAAACAGTCACTGGGTAAGGCAGGAGAATTAGTCTCTTAAAACCTGAGGTAGTAAGTTTGTAGAAGAGTGCAGGGGTCCAGAGCTTTCAAAGGTAGTGGGCAGAAAGTACCCTCGTAGAGTAGGGAAGAGTTTCACCCAGGCAAACAGTCATCTCTTAAAATCTGAGGTAGTAAGTTTGTAGAAGAGTGCAGGGGTCCAGAGCTTTCAAAGGTAGTGGGCAGAAAGTACCCTCATAGAGTAGGGAAGAGTTTCACCCAGGCAAACAGTCACTGGGTAAGGCAGGAGAATTAGTTAAAACCTGAGGTAGTAAGTTTGTAGAAGAGTGCAGGGGTCCAGAGCTTTCAAAGGTAGTGGGCAGAAAGTACCCTCGTAGAGTAGGGAAGAGTTTCACCCAGGCAAACAGTCACTGGGTAAGGCAGGAGAATTAGTCTCTTAAAACCTGAGGTAGTAAGTTTGTAGAAGAGTGCAGAGGTCCAGAGCTTTCAAAGGTAGTGGGCAGAAAGTACCCTCGTAGAGTAGGGAAGAGTTTCACCCAGGCAAACAGTCATCTCTTAAAACCTGAGGTAGTAAGTTTGTAGAAGAGTGCAGGGGTCCAGAGCTTTCAAAGGTAGTGGGCAGAAAGTACCCTCGTAGAGTAGGGAAGAGTTTCACCCAGGCAGTCACTGGATAAGGCAGGAGAATTAGTCTCTTAAAACCTGAGGTAGTAAGTTTGTAGAAGAGTGCAGGGGTCCAGAGCTTTCAAAGGTAGTGGGCAGAAAGTACCCTCGTAGAGTAGGGAAGAGTTTCACCCAGGCAAACAGTCACTGGGTAAGGCAGGAGAATTAGTCTCTTAAAACACATCTATATATACACACACATATATATATATATATATATATATATATATATATATATAGATATATATTTTTTTTTGTCAGTATCAACAAATTCTAGAGGAATCTTTCTTTTCTTGCACTACAGTATGGTACTTGCAAAAGATTTCAGAAACAGAGTTGGCGCTGCACTTTGTTACATTTAAATTGCATTAAGAGAGCACAATGTGTTTTGGACTCCAATGTTCATGCATGGAATACGTAATTATCCTGTGTCGAATAAATAATTACTCAGACTGCTTGCAGCACGCCTTCTGAAACTGTGCCTGCAGCTGGTACACTGAAGTCTTTCTTTGACATGCTGAGCTGTGCACAACTAGCTTTTGGAATCCAGCCCTTAGTGTGTCTATGTATGTGATTTGTGTTTGTGTGTGTATCTTAATTTTAGTGTTAGGGTTAGCATGGGGGATAGATTTACTGCAGCTGCATATGTTTGTCGTTGAGTGTTGAAGTAAGGGACAGATAACGGGATAGATTAGTGGATATGCAAAAGTGTTTGTGTTAGGGTAAGAGTATGGGACACACAAATGGATAGATTTAGTGTATGTGTGACTGCATGTACATAGGTTAGGGTTAGATTAAGGTTTAGGTAAAGGGGTATAGTTAGTGTTACGTATGTGTGTTATTTGTATGTGTGTGTATTTGTATGTGTGTATCTATATATATCCTTCAGATGAGGCATTACATCAAGGTCCCATCTGCTTCACTTGATGGTAATTCAGGTGGACATAAAAGAGTCAATGGCAACTATCAAACAGTGTAAGGAATGTTCCCCAGTGTCCAGGCCAAATTACCCATAGCCTATTTAATACTACCTCAGGTGTCCCCTGAAAAAATGCTGCTAGTCTAGTGGTATTAATCCAGTCAACAAAGGATATCTATCTATATATTATACATTACATATTATATATCATATACTATATATATGTTTTCCTTGACTCAACAACACATTTCATCAAGCCACCTTTTATCAGTTTGAAATATCAAATATCGTCCTATAAAAACAAACAAAAAAATATAAAACAATTTCTTTTGCAGGGGATAAGCATCACTTCAGCCCACATATGGTGGACTGTGTCCACCACATCCACACTTTTTTTTAATATTCCAACTGTGAGATCACACAACATTGGGATAATGAATAAATCTCCTTCTTCCACCGTTCTCTAATTTCAGACACTGCACACCCAAAATATTCCCTCTGGAATCAATGAAAAAGAAATTAATCAGAGGATCTACAAATTCTCATTTTGATGAGTGAACTATGTGACTAATTCAACTACACCCCAATATCTATATCTATATCTATATCTATATCTATATCTATATCTATATCTATATCTATATCCATATCTATGTCTATATCTACATCTGTATCTGCATTACATGCACATACCCACATACCTACACATGTTTACACATCTCCATTTGAATGCATATGTACTGAATGAAAGCGAGAGAGAGAGATAAATGTACTTCAACTACAGGTTTTCAAACCCCCACCTCCATGATCAGAAAAGCTAAAGCTAATCTCTGAATCACAAAAAGCCAAAAAAATTAAATCAAGCCCCACACACAACCTGATGTTATGTATACCAACTCTACTGTCTCAACACTTTTCTATGGAAAACAGCATTCCTCAATCTGATCTTTGGCATCTTAGACCTCGAGCAATTTATCTTGTGGAAACATGCATTGTCCATCAGTAGGATATTCTTAAGAAATCATATTTTGTTGGATTACAAAACATTCAGAACTCATTTGTCATAGAACAATTAGTAGAAAACAGCATACAAAATAAAATATCTTAAAAAAGTGTTTGGATGGGGGCAAGCTTATTATCCCTCACATGGAGGCCCCAACACCCCATTCCTAAATATATTAGCTCAAAAGTTACACAACTGTAGTAAAAAGAGAAACAACAGCTCACAGTAAGTTAATTTTGGTATGCAGTGATATGGATGACTTACCAGTAAGGTGTACAGGGATGGAACAGTGGGCCTCATGCCTCTGTTTAAAGAAGAGTCACTTGCTCCACTGCAGCATTTTTGTCAGTGGCTCACAGGATCCCACCCACCTTCCCTTACTTCAAGGTTTTTTACTGAGAGTGGCCATCTTGGGGCTTTCCACCTTATTTCCCCCTAGTTATATTTCAGTGGGGTCTTAATTATGGTCAGGCTGGGTTGAATATTAAGTCTTGAGCAAGACAGATGGTGCTTGGGCTGGGTGGCAAGCCCTAAAGGTCTTTGTTTAACAGATGCAAGGCAGCTTGGGTTACGCATCTGGTCATCAAAGTTTAGTCGGAATGGGCTTGGTTATGCCAAAAGGTGAAGGATATATTTGGTCTCATCACTGACTCAGTTTTAACCTTTAACCTTTAGTTAATTCCAAAGCACTGTATTCATGATTGGCCAGATTAACATCTTCATACATCTCTATATAGATCTATTTTTTTGGAACACCACTGCATGCAATTAAATTAGTTCTTGAAATGAATATTTCAGTAAAATGGGCATTCAATAAAATGTGTTTTCCACAATATTTTTTCAGTTTTTGATTCATCCAAGCAGACTTTCAACCTAAAAAATGAGGCATACATGCACACATATACAAATATATATATATATATATATATATATATATATATATATATATATATATATATATATATATATGTAGATCAAGGACTTTTGAACAAAAGTTCAAAAGCCCGAATCCATTACCACCGAACACACTTTAACGAAAGCACTTTTATCGAAAAAGCGCTTTCATTAAAGTATGTTAAAAAAAACACAAAATCTACTTGAATGCAGACTGGCAAGCCCCCTGTACCCCCTGATGTGGGGGGCTGCTCCCCCCACACCCCCCTACTTTAATATTCTCACTCCGAGGTCGCACTATAGTGGGGGAAAGGGAATTTTCCCTTACCGCACCATAGTACGACCAGAACAATAAGTATACTTACGCGAAAGTGCTGCTTCGGTGAACAGCACTTTCACGCAAGTACGCTCACCAAATTGGGATTCGGTGAAAGATGCAGTCGAGCATCTGTACGGATCCCATATATATATATATATATATATATATATATATATATATATATATATATATATATATATATATATAAAGTCTGGTGCAAGTTGACAAGAGGCTGCTATCTTGCTCTTCATTTTGTCATTATTTTATAACATAGCATCCTATGTCTCAGTTCTGCAACCTGTTTATGTATTTGTCTTTGTTCAGTCTGTCTTTGTATTATACTTACAAAGACCAGTAAGTGATTTTTACTTCCCTGACCTAGTTTTAATGCTTCAGAATTCTGAAGTCAAACAGCTGTAAGTGTGCAGTTAAACATAGCTTGATCCATTAATTTTATCTGCTATACGTGTTAGCTTATCAAAGTAACATTGAAGAATGTGCTCATATACCTGAGACATAACTAGATGACTTATTTATCATTATTTCACTAACATCTTGGGGAAAAATGGATGTGCCTGAAAAAAAAGCTGACATGAGAGAAATATTTCTGACTTGATTCTTTGTCTCCTTGAACTCTAATTTAGCAGTTGCTTAGCAACAGTACCAGTAACAGCTGGGACACCCTTGATCTTGTTGTGTAAACTATTAAAATAGGTGATGGGAAGAGGCACCATGGAAACAATGACAGTTATCTGAAACTGGTGTCATTTCTAATTCATTTCTTTTGTGATGGTGTCAGTGGTGTCTTAATAACTAAGTGTTATTTAATTTTCAGAAGTCTGTGAAATACATTTCATACAAAGACATCAGCAATAAGTCAAAATCATGGCTGGTGCTCATATTTGATAGTTATTTGTAATCAAACAAAAACTAGTTTCTGCATAACAGAATTTGTAATGAGATACTTTGTGCATCACAGAAATACACACATATTCACACACACACACACACACACACACACACACACACACACTGGACATGCAGTTTGCAAGTATTTTCAGGAAATATTTGCATTCTTTTAAGTGGACTGTAAAATATATTTAGCAGTAGGAATTATGTTTAAATATTCCATTTCCATGCTTAAATTTTTATTTAATTTGTTTAAACCAAATAGAATAATTATATATATATATATATATATAGAGAGAGAGAGAGAGAGACACGCACACACACACACACACACACACACACACACACACACACACACACACACACACACACACACACACACACACACACACACACACACACACACACACACACTTTTTCAGTTTACAGCATGGTTTTGTAATTCTGTTATTATTTTCATTATGGATGTCAGCTTATTTTTTGTTAGATTAATAGCTCCAAGAAAAAGTTAAAAAGCAATGTTAAATTGAATAATTACATAGAAGCTTGCTATGAAATTAATGTTATTGTCACAGAACTGTAGGTGTATAAACTTGTTCTTTTTCTGTTAACATTCATTTTTCTAGTATCAAAGCTGTGTCACTTTACTAAGAGCACAGAGATATAGAAAATGGTGTACCCTTATGCAAGCTATTTCAGTCATTCTTGTGTCCTAAATAGGGGCTGAGAGGGAGTGGCAAATGTCTCAGGTCCTTTGTTGCAGCTTTTATATCATAACATCCTTTTGTTTTGAAGTGTTATTGAACTACTCTGTAGCATGATAATATTCCTGTCTATTTAGTAAAACAAAATAAATTGTTTAATAATAGTAATATTGCTAATATTACTAATTGATTACTTCTACAGATGAAATAATACCAATGATAATAATTATTATTATTATACCAGAATCATGTGCTGAACTACAAGATCTTCATATCGCAGGCCACGATAGGATTTTTGACTCTCCCTGGGATTCAGCAAGCAGCCGTGCAGGAATAAGTTATTCCTGAATGTCAGGGACTGCTCCTATACAGCATAGCAGTGCGCCTTGCATATTCATGAAGACGCGTTGCCTGTGCTGTTAAACTAACATGGAGCCATGTACGAGTGCAAGGTGTGTGTCTGAGAGCAGAGCTCTCACAATACACAAGCCCCTGCACTCCAGAATTGCCTTTTGACAATTAAAATGACCGAGAATGCCCATACCACCCCCAACATGTCAGGAGTACACACCTCTCAACTGTACAGATTTTTGCAGCATGTCCACAGTTTTGTCTCATATTTTTGGTGTGTTCCTCCTAAAATCTGTACCTTTCTGGAAAATAGCTGAGGATTGACGTCATTAAATAATGACAAACATTTGAGTTTAAAAGACTCCACATCCATCAGAAAATCCATGCTAATGCAAGACCTATCATCAACTGCTTAAGTTTGTAACAGCAATATTTAAAATCTGACCCTCTATTTGTCCCCCCATCATTTTAGGGTTTGTCCAGAGTTTTTGCTCCAAGAGGTTGAGAGGTATGCCCACCATGAAGCAGAAAGCTGATAAAATAACAGGTGGGTGTGCCCATTGATTAGCTATGCTTAGTCCAGCTTAAACAGCACAAGAAGTTAAATAGCAAGAGACATTCAAGATAAGAAGTGTTGCAATAGTGTAGTGGTTAGTGTGTACACATTGCGATTAGCCATTTCTGGTTCAATTCCCCCTATAACCAATTCACAATTTAAATGTGACAGCAGTGCATAAACAATTTTTTTAATTACCTACTAAAAAACATATTTGTTAACTGGAGTACTGCATTAGGTCCAGTTGTGAGGTGTCAGTGTAATAAAGTTGTGAAATCCCCATATAAACACAAGTGCCCCATACAGTATAGTCACACATGAATAAATGTAATGAAAGCATATTTGGGGATGTCAGGGACAGTAAACAAATGTATAATATGTAATGAATGATGAATCAATGCCATACAGCAGATAGTCTATAAAATGAAAAATAAGCTATGCTTTGTGTAAATATGACTGCTAAGCAATGAGTAGCCCAGCTATGTGGATTTGCCCATTGGAAAGCAGTGCTGAACCTGTCCCTTTAAGCAATACCAACCTTAGCTAAGCAGGTTTCCTCGTAGCTTAGCTTAGCTCAGCATATTCAAAACCGTTCAATCACAGCAAAGGGTGGGAAATTGGCCATATTAAACCTCACAGGCGGGAATACAGCTCATAACTGGTTGCAGCTTCCCACTGTAGGCAGCATGGCTAGAGTCGGAGAGGGATTGCACTTCTGGCCGGGTACAGCGCTGGGTCATCCAGGAGTCCAAGGTCATGGTAGGACTCCTAGTAAAGAAACATGACGAGAGACTGCTGCAGGGTCAGTACCAAGGCTCCCAATATAAAGTGGAAGCCTGGGACCATCTCACCTATGACCTCACCAGTGCCACTGGTATCCCTCAGACTGGTGATCAGGTCAGGCACCACTATGCTGACTTGAAACGGAGGAAGAGGGAGCACTTGGATCAGTGGATCCAACTGTTTAATAATTTCCAGCCTGTGTATATGATGGATAGGTATGGCTAAATATTTCTCTATTTCTCTTACAGCTGCAGCTGAGCTGGCCATGAATCAGGAAGCCCATGCGAGTAGGCTGCAAAGGCTGTGTTGCGAGGCTGGTGAGTAAAAATCCTGCTTGTAATAGTCATACCAAACAAATATAAAAGTAGTAGAAAGTCAGCTGCCAGTATAAAAACTGTTTTGTGTATGAGTTGTACTGAATAAACCAGACAATATTGACAGTAATAGTCCCATATAGGTCATATTTAAATAAAACTGTAACCAGACACATGTTTTGGGCCATCATGGAGGCACAGGCACTTATGGAACTTTATACCAGACAGGGTCTGAGGCTCCAGAGGGCTACTCATTCTGCTGTTTTTGACAGCATCCATGATCTCGCAGGTGCCTTCCATTATTTTGCAGAAGTCCTGGATAAACGGTTGGGTATGGTGGTGGGAATCCTCGACCATGCAATGTCCGTGTTAGAGCATATGGTGGGAGTAGGGTGACAGCCACATGAATGTAGGTCAACAACACCAACAGGTGGACGTCTACATGGATGTGCAACAAGTCAGAGCCACTACCGTAGTGGCAGTACCAGCACAAGCACTGCAGAGGGGTGCTGTCCACATCATGACACAGCAGGCCACATGAATGTGGCCCTGGTCTGTCCCAACAGGGACCTGGATTCAGTGGACATTTGTCATCATCAGGGGAGAGTAGCATATCTGGCCTTGTACCCGGTAGTACCCGTGGAACCCCTGGCAGGCACAGTTCTCGTGTCCATGGACGGAGATGGTGAACTGCACACCATGCCATGTACAGTCTGCAGCTGTCCAACAAACCCCTGTATAGGACAGCCACATGGCCGAACTTTGTGCATACACACACACACACACACACACACACACACACACACACACACACACACGCACACACACACACACACACACACACACACACACACACACACACACACACACACACACACACACATCACCAACACAGCTAGTGCACCTCCATACCTACACACACCAAATCTGCACAGCCCAATTAATAATGAAACCCTCTAACACACAAACATGATGTCAACCAAATGGCTCAGGCTAGGTCTCTAGCAAACCCACAACTCACACTGTGCATATGATGATACCTGTGCCATATCCCTGTCATCCATACCATCAATGCAAGGACAGGCTAATATGTTTCTGATGCACAGGGTGAATGTACTAAGGTGTAGCAATGTAATGCTGTGTAACATGTTTTCAGCAGAAAAGTTTAATGCTTACATGTCAGGATGTGCAGCTGTCCAGCTATGATGCATTATAGCTGTTATTAACACTGACTGATAGTGGTCTCCATAATGTAGTCAGTTTGTGTTGTAGGTGTCTATGTGTCACCAGGATGTTGGTCTGCTGTTGTTTTCTACAAGGGGTATGGCACTGTGGTGACACACTGACTGTATCATATCCTGGGTACAGCTGAACACAAGTAACAGGTCTGTATAAGAGTTACTGCATGTGCCACATGGCTGATAGGTGTGAGGTGTGTATACAGGTGAGTGCATGGTGGCTGATGTCAGCAGCCCTTCTACAGTGGACAATGGTAAGTGTACTGGGTGGCACACACCACATATTTGTATATAACACACACACACACACACACACACACACACACACACACACACACACACACACACACACACACACACAGAGGCTTTGATGTTGATGCAATACACAGAGAATACTGTACAGATGGAGGTACTTAATTTTGCAGTGAACCCATGTTAGCCTATGTAATTCCACCAAGACATAATAGGCAAAACATCTCATCAGTAAATAGTCAGTCTGCCAGTTTAATGTCATCGGCGATGGTACTGGCAGGGTGTATGTCCCCTTCCCAAATGTAGTGCAATCCCAGCATTGGTAAACAAATGTGTGCTGGTGTGGGTGGCACAGCCCTACACTTTGGAGGGTGTGGGTGGTGTAGAGCTGCACATAGTGTGAGTGACAACTACTTAACCTGTTAACATACACTGTACAGTATTACAGCAGACTAAGCATGGAAATACACACAACAATAATCCCAATGAGGGTGGCTGTGTCCACAACATTGACAGCCAACTATATATACCAACTCCAGTATCGCTGTATAGCTATACAGTGGGGAAGGGGGCATTTACACATCTACTACTAGTTTTGATGGAATGAATTTCTATGACATGATTCCTTTGAAATGTTAGCATTTGCCAGTCAGTTCTTGAACAGATGACTTCCTGGGACATGTGTATTCTGCAAACGGAAGTAGATCCATTCACATACACACACACTTTCTTGGCAACACTGAAAGTAGAACCCCTACCTAGGTACTTATTGCTACTAATGTGTTTGGCCTTAATTGCACACACCACACAGCTTTTAGGATGAGGTGTGTCCCGAGTCTCTTCTTAAGTGAGAAACATCACCAGGCCTTGTACAATATGGTAATGGGGGATGTACTGGGTGTTAATGGACAATACATAGTATGCCATACTGTCATATACACATTGACAAACACATAACAGTCATAGACACATCTGAGAGACCTGGGATTACCAGTGCTAACCACCTTGTCAGTGAGTCCATTCTGTTGCAGATAATTTGCACACAGCACATGCATCATTGGCTGGATAGCGTACTCAGTTACCTGTATGGTTGATGGTGACAGTGGTCCTCATATAGTGGACCTTCGGACATGTACTGGGGGTACCATGGTGTAAAGACAGTATACCCAGCACCCACACCCCACATTGGATATTTCACTCACTGAAACCCATGATAATACTCTGACATACCCACAATCACACATTGACTAGGACTGCAATACAACACCTTGTCTATCTCATCAGTGCTACTACAGGGATATGCATTTATTGCACATGCCACACAGATAGTAGAGTGATAGTTTGTCATGGCTCTCCTAAAGTCAGCAGCATCACTATACCTTATAGTGTATGGCCAGGTGTATTGTATGTGGAGAATGATGCCTCAGAGTGCTGTATCCTACAAATATACACACTTGCACACATACACTCACTTGCCAGGACTCAGAGGATAACCCATGCCTATCTACTCATTTGTACAACAGTGTTGTGCTGGTACTGCAAGCTCTAGGTAGCCCATAGGGTGTAGAGTACAACAAGGTACATTTAATGTCCATTACAGCAGCAGCCATTTCTAACTATGGCAATGGTGGGAGGGTGTAGTGTGTGATAAGGTCCTCAGGGTATTATCAACTGCAGGTTTACAAACACACAGACACTGTTATTCTCAGCAATGCACACTGACACATTTGTCAGTACTGGTGTCCATAGGTGCAGGTGTTCCTAGGTGTGTACCAGGATATTGTCCATGGAGAGATGAGAAGAGTAGGGGATGTGGGTGCAGTGGTATCGTGTCACCTGACGTGTCAGCAGGCCATTTATCAACTGATGACATTTAAGTGATCCTCAGGGTAACAGTTAAATGCAACATCCAGTCATCTGGTTGCCTCTTGCAGAGGGCCATTGAGGTGCTCCAATTGACATGTATGCAACATATATTACATAACATGGCCAGTGTCTGGGTTGGAGACCCATACCCAAGCATGTTCTGTTGACTGTGGTAGTCTAGTTGAGGTATCCATGGCATGTGGTGCATACAGGGTGGGGTTTCCTAGCTGTGGCATTCATAACACAGCTGGGCAGACATGTCAGTGTCAGTCAAGCATAGATTGCCTGTGAGCAGCCAAGATGAATACCTGTCATCTGCACATCTGTACAGAGGACAGACAGAAATCAGCTAGCCTGCAGGTTATGCATTAGGATTAATGTTTTGACAGCTAGACATCTGACACTGATAGGTATGCCCTTACATGACAGCAGCCCTCAATGACATGTCCTATACATATAGTAGTATACAGTTAATATCCACATATCAGATTAATATCCAGTAGCAAGTACTTAATAACACACAGCTCATGCACCAAGAAAACAATAGTCAGTATTCAGCGTCCAGCTTTGCATGCAGGGGTGTATGGTTCCAGTACTACAGTCTGCAATCTACTCTTACTTGGGAAAGCACTGTTAACAGTAGTAAGATAATAATACAATACATGCAAGTGTAACTGCACATAACCTGGGATGCTACCCATGTATGAAACACATGCAAAAGGAAAAGATTGTTGTACTAGCCATATATACTCAGGTGTCCCAGACAGTATACTCACACCCCTTGCTACTGTGATGACAGCACATAGAAGCATGTTATGTAAATTGAATTGAATACACTTATTAAAGATATCATTACTGTGCTATTTCATTGGACTGGAATGTGATCACTGGTTACCAGGGCTGAGCTATGCTTAGCAGGTGTAAGCATTACTTAAATGTAAATCCTGAGCACATTTGTGCACTGGTAAGTGAAGCCTACATGGTGCAAGCAGCTTTTCGTTTAACCATTAGTTAGCAGCACTTACTGTCTGGGAAACCCACATAAACCCGCTTAAAGCTGCTCAAAACTGCCTTAACCATGCTGTATCAAACAGTCCTTGTTCTGCCTAGCAACAAGATAAACAGCCCCTGCAAGTCTTGAACCCATGACCCTATACACTATGGTCACAGCAGTTAACCACTAAGCCATCACAGCTGTGATATTGGTTGTTGTTTTTTTTCAAATATATCTGTCAGTACACATACTGAATAGTATTGAACAACTGGTTTGACTTCTACAATTGTGTAGTAGTTGTTAGTGATATTAGTGTTAAATCAAGTATGTTGTTATATCTAAATATACACATATCAGATAAATATGGTGTGATACATCTGGGAAGGTAGATACAACAGTCATGTCTACACATAACAAGGATATATATATATATATATATATATATATATATATATATATATATATATATATATATATATACATATATATATACATGTGTAGATTTATGTATACATGTACATACACATATATATTTATATACATCTTTATATATATCTGTATATTGATTTATATATATATATATATATATATATATATATATATATATATATAAACTCCCCTTTCTCAGCCTCTCCATCTCATCCTTCAAACTCTTTCTCAACCTCTCCACCTCATCCTTTTAACTCTTTCTCCCTCACATCAGTCTCAACTAACTATATTAAATCCGGACTCTCTAAACTCAAACCCTTCTCTCCTCAGCTGATAATCTACCTTCTTACTTCCTACAGATTGCAGCTGAACCCCTAGCTATCTTTTATCCATCCTGATCAGCCGATCTATCTCTGAATCATATGTTCCAGTAATTTGGAAAACATTCTACACTTTACCTATACATAAGGCAGGTAATTCTTCAGCTTTATCTAACTTAGGCCAATTGCCATTCTGTCACCCCTCTCCAAGATACTTGAGAAATGTTTCCACAAACAGATAATGCAGTATCTTCTCCAACAGAACCTTCTAACACACACACAACATGGATTTCACCCTAAACACAGTACTACAACTACACTAATATCCTTTACCAATACTGTATCACTGACCCGTGACAACAACAAAATAGTTTCATGGCAATTCCTTAACCTCTCCAAAGCCTTTGACACTGTCTCCCAACCCCTACTTCTAGAAAAACTCTCTCACTTAACTTTCTCTCCTCCCACCATATCCTGGTTTTCTAGCTACCTCTCTAACTAACCACCAGCAAGCTGTCAAATGGCACTCTGTCCTATTCCCCCCTAATCATCACAATGGGTGTCCCACAAGGACCCATACCTGAGCCACTCCCATTCAACATTTTCACCAACCTACTTTACACTTCCTGTCCCAGTTCTACACTTGTACAATATGCAGATAATTCTACAGTCATCACCATTTCTGACAATCTATCTGACCTCCACTCTACTACCCAAGCAAAATTCAACTCTATAGAGACATGGCTTAGTGATAATAAATTAATTCTCAACCCCAAGAAAACTAAGCTTCTACTCTTCCTCCCAAAAGACCTCACCAATCTCAAAATTACATTTTCCATCCTATCAAGCAATAACACTAGCATTACTACTGAAGCTAGCACTAAACTGCTAGGAGTCATAATTGATGATCAGCTTAAATTTAATCTCCAAGTCACTTCCTCTATCAAAAAGACTCACCAGAAACTTGGTCTCCTATACCACAACAAAAGACATCTAAACAATACAGCCAGCATAACTCTCTCACATGCATTTCTTCTTTGCACTCTTCTTTGTAGCTGTCAGTTATTCACAAATCTTGACACCACACTTTTAACTAAACTTGAAACTACATATAACAAGGTTGCTAGATTTGCGTCAAACCAAACCTACAAATCGCACCATTGCCTATCTCTTAAACAACTGGACTGGCTTGAATTCTCTCATATGCTGCTACTACATCAACTGCAAATTATCTACTCCATCCTCTATCTACCATCTTTCTGCCCTAACCTTCTATCCATTATATCTAAATATTCCCCAACTAGGACACTACGTAGCTCAGACCAGGACTCCTTACAGATCTATAAACCCAAAACCAAAATAGGGTGTCTACTCTATAACTATAACCCTGCCGGAATGTGGAACCAACTACCCCTAGAAATGAGGTCACTCGACCAAACCAAGCATTTCAAACTAGCCACTCGGAGATACCTAACAAACAAATGGTCCTGCCACTGTAGTCATCCTCCCTGAAACTACCCTACCATAGCCTCTGTTTCCTTCCTCCCACTATTGCCTAGCTAATGAATCATCTAACCCTCCATCTCTCTACACTTAATACACTTCATCCCTCATCTACCCCTTCTGTAACTACACTGTATATAAGCAGTTTAGGAATTATGAATACTATACTTCCTTTCATCATTCTGAACCACAGTTTTTTTGCAGTATGACCTCTGTCATTATACAAAACTGCTTTCTGTATGACTTATGTCTTTTACTGTACAATTGTTCAATTGGATGACTGATTAGAAAAGTTTTTTACTGTACAATGTCAGACACTGTACTAACTTGTTTAACTGTTATAAGTTACTGTAATAGTTATCTTGTTAAAAATTTTCAAATGAAAATGTCTTATTAGTTGTATGTAAAATTTTAATACTGACTGTGGAGCTTTTCTCCTTGGGTCTCCACTGAAAACGGGCTAAGTGCTCATCTGGACTAACCCGGTTAACAAATGTAAAATAAATACATAAAAAATAGATATAGATTTGTGTGTATATATATATATATATATATATATATATATATATATATATATATATATATATATATATATATATATATATATATATATATATATATATATATTAACATTGTACTGGAGTCATACCTCAGCACCAATAGGCACAACCTTTTAGTGCAAGGGGATGTCATGTAAGTACTACAGGTATAAGTGTAGAATGTTGCTACAGTAACAGGGGTTGTATTAACAGACATGTGTGGGAAGTCACTTCTGATACTGACATGTATGCCATCAGTTACTGACAGACATCATAAGATCATCATAGTGAAGTACCACACAAATCACAGTAATGATCCTGTGGAATACAGCAGAGATATGACCAATAAACGTGGACAGTCTGACACAATCTGGTCAGTGCAGAGGTACAGACAAAACCCCTTAGTGCAAGATGTGTGGACCAAGCCTGACAAAGTGGATGTTTACAAACATGTAAATGGGGATATCACAAAAATACTGAAATAGATAAGCTCACACAGTTGATGCATTCACACACTCCTGTCTGTCCTAACATGTATTAACCAGAGGAGCAGAGGTCCCAAGCCCACATACTTCACACTACTTAGTGACATACATCTTTACACCATCCCACTGCTTTTTCAGACATACACAACAGTTATGGTGGCCAGGCAACAGTTTGTCTGACAAATATCTGGACATAGCATCACACTAGGTAAATACACTGAACTGCTAGGCATGTCACAAAGCACTGTGCAAACTACAGGCAGACTGCCATGACTCTGACCCAAGTTTCCTATGGGAGAGTACACATGTACTTGCAAATATAGCAGGCACTATAGGCATGTAACAGCACAGAGTAAGAAACACCAGTGTGAAACTGTATACCCACAACCAATCTGAACACAATCACATTCACATTATGGTAAGCCTAAGTAGTATTACAGTATATGTACTATGTGAACAACACCACCCTCATATGATCCACTCACACAGTAACCATACATATATTGGGCCAATACACAGTGTAGTCTGATGCCTGACTATGGTATGGAACATGTGTCAGTCTGGCCCTACAAACATGTATGCTGAAAGGGGACCATAACCTGGAGCAGCATGCAACATCAGATAGCACAGGACCAGTAACAATGACATCTATCACACTCTGTACACAGGACAAGTAACATATTCACAATACACTCTCTGCAACAATCACCATAAGTACACAGACCTCACTACTGCCCACACTACAACAGAATGTCCAGGTTTTGTCCTCAAATATAAGACCTACAATACATAACATGTCTAGCACTCTGATATCTCACTTTCTTGTTATCAGGTATGATGTTAGTAAATAATGATGTACTGTACATATGCACCTCTTACTGCATGACATATGGACAAAGCGTGACAGACTTCAGGAATGGAGGCACAAACACAGGGACAATACTGACATATTGCTGTAATAATCTGAGAAATTGCCTGGTGTAACAGGGTTTGTTGTGACATATATCTTCTGAGGGATATGAAGTCAGTAACTCACATGGATGTCACCATGTACTGACTGCAATCAGAGTATGCTATTGCATATCTAAAGATAGGAAATGTGTGAGTAACACAACAAATGTGCAACTCCAAACTCTGGACAGTCTGCAGATAGCCCTACAGTTGAAAGTTTCCTCAACCACATAACACTGTCATGCTAGACTTGAAATCATTTAGAACAGCCATATCCACACAAACCCTGTTAAACCAACATTACTTCAAATGTAGACCAGCAATACTTACATTCTGTCCCCATGTCTGGAACATCCCCTTCCTGTGTGTTGGCCTGTCTCCACAGTGTATGTTGTAAGAGGTATTTCTAACTACCCTCTGTAATGCTGTTTGTCAGACACCCACATGAAGTCCTGCTCACAGTGAAGGAAAAGGGCCAACACCCACATGAAGTGCTTAGTTATAGGAGTGTGTTTCCATGCAATTGGCTATAGGAATGATACCACAGTGGTTCCACATGCAATTAACAAGTGGGGGGGGGTTGCAATTTGTGCATAGGCCATCAGCTGATCATGAGCATTCCTTACAAAACTCAAGCTGCTGCCTATGCAAAACAGATGTACTTTTCCACATACACCAGAGAGAGAGACAGAAAGAGAGAGAGACAGAGACAGAGACAGAGAGACAGAGACAGAGAGACAGAGAGACAGAGACAGAGACAAAGTAAGAAAGGAAGGGTGTAAGAGATTAAGAGCCAAGCGTGTTTGTGTATGATCCATGGGTGGAGAGTGGTATCTGGGTATTATAACAGTTGCCTATATTGCTTACTAATCCATACTGTCACACAGTAATTGCACATGGCTGTACACAAATATTGCTGAGGATTGTCTACAGCAACCTCTACAGTGTTTGAAAACTGTTGACCTTGTAATGTGGACAATGGGATATATAGGTCATCAATATAATGATGTAGCAAAACCCACACTGCAATGGATCCTGTCAATACACACTTACCCCACATCCACACAGGATACTGATGACACACACACAAACACAAACTTACCAGGACTGAGTTTCAAACCCCTACCTGACTTTGTATTTTTATTATAGTGTTATGCAGTTATTGCAATTATTGTTATTATTGTTATTGTTATTATTAGAGCTTGCAAGTTGGACTGCTGCCCAAAGGTATCTTTGGTGTTCCACACCGGAGGTCAATCCCTCGCTGGTTTAATCTGACCATAAACAAATCACTCTGGATAGTCACTTTCTGCCCCCACCCCTGGATAAGGAAACCACCGTGAAAAACATTTTAAAAGCAAACTTCACGTTACGTAAGATCGAGGTGGAAAGTTTCAAAGCCCCCATGCTAAAGGATAATGCTGTCCAAGCTGCAAAATCCTTTACTAATGCATTCTATGGGCACGTACAAGAATGCATGGATCGTGCTATCCCAAGCAAAACCAAGACTCACTCCTCCAAGAAAAGGAAACCAGTCTGGTGGACTCCTGCCATAAACAAGCTATACAATAGGAGGAGGAAACTAGTACAGAAAAGAGTAAAATCCCAAGAAGGGAAGACATCCTTGATCAGTATCAGCAAGAAACTACAGTCCCTCATAAAATCATCCAAGGTGAGCTTCGAAACAAAAATTGCCAAGGACTCCAAAGATAACCATAAGACATTCTTTAGCTATGTCAAGAATCTATGTGGCAATGCTCAGATCTGCTCGGAGTTAATGCAGAATGGCACAAAATACACTGAACTGACCGATATCATCAACATCCTGGCAGACAGGTTCAGTGCAAATTTCACCCCCCTCTCACCCTTAAAAGGGCCCATAACCATAACAGAAGAATGTAGAGCCCCTGAAATTACAAACAGGTTAAAACAGCCCTCTCCAAAGCCAAACACATAGCATCAATGGGACCAGACGGTGTCCCAGGCTGAGTTCTACATGAGTTCAAAGACGAACTAACCCCTCACCTAAACACACTGTTCAAACTCAGCCTCTCCACAGGTTATGTACCCATAGAGTGGTGCACAGCAATGGGTATTTCGCACCCACCACAAAGGTGGAGCCACAACAGAGCCCTGGAACTATCACCCTACAAGCCTGACTAGCTTGGTCTGCAAGGCTATGGAGTGCATCATCATGGAACTCATTAACAGAGACATTGGGAACCACCAAACACTGGACCATACCCAGTTCAGCTTTGTTAAGGGCAGATCATGCCTCCTAAACCTGGTGGACTTCTTTGAGACAGTTACCATGGCTATAGACAAGGGAAAGGTGGTACGCATAGCCTACCTAGACCTTACAAAGGCCTTCAACACCATTCCCCATTCTGGTATTATTACAAGCTCACCAGCCTGAACATAAACCCCTACATCACAAGATATACACTGCTGGTTCTTTGGCTTGTGTTTATCTGGGACCTGGACTTGGTTTACATCACAAGATGGGTTGCCAAATGGCTCATGGACAGAACTCACATGGTGAGAGTTGCTGGAGCTAGGTCCAGCTCTAAACAGGTTACAAATGGCATTCCCCAGGGCTCAGTCCTAGGACACCTCCTGTTCAGCATATACTTCTCAGAGGTACAGGCAAGCACAGGAGGACTATGGCTGACCAGGTTCACAGATGACTGCAAACTAGGGGCTATAATTGACTCTCGGGCTGACACAGACATCCTCCAAAAAGGTCACACTGAGTTGGATATCTGGTGTCAAAATCATGGCCTCAAGCTAAATGCCAAAAAGTGCATAGTCATCCCCTTTGTAAAAAACAAAGTACCCACAAACTACCACATAGGTGGTAGTTCCCTAAATTTGGAAGACGTAATAAGGGATCTGGGGACCCAAGTAGATAGTAATCACCCCTTTGATAATCACATTGCCAAGGTGGCTAGAAAATCCTTCTATGTGGCCCACCTAATCACAAAAGGTTTTGCATCCAGATCAAAAGAGGTCATAGTGCCCCTCTACTCATCAGACCCATCATAGACTACAATGCCCCATTTGGGATGTACCTTACAAGACTCCTGCAACAGCTGGAAAGACCACAGAAGTACCTCACCAAGAGGATCACTGGCCTCAAACAGATGCCCTATGCAGCTTGACTGAAGAAACTCCAGCTTTACTTGGTTGCGTACCGCCTACTCAGGGGTGATGTCTGCCTGACATACAAAGCCATGTCCAACCCAGAATTGATGGACATGCTCCACCTAAAGAAAACAATATCCCCTTTAACCACACGCTCTAGGGATCTAAACATCACCACAACAATAAACAGGACGTGCTGGAGGGATAGATTCCTATCCCAGAGACTTCCCATGTTTTGGAACATGATTCCAATCTGCATTAGGTAGAGCTCCTCCCTAACACTCTTCAAGAGAAACCTTGATGAGTGGATGGAAAACAGAAAGTTTACCCCGGGGATCACTTCAGTGGCTCTGCTGGACAGAGGCACAGGGAACTAATCTAAGGGAGTGGCGAAAGCCAACACATTCTGGCTAAGCTTATAAATTCCTTCGGGCAGACAGCCTAGTACCTACATATGAACCTATGAGGATGACATCAGCAACAGTGCTAAAGAAGAGATAAGGGAAGTGTAGTACATGTGAATGTCCACAAAAACAGGTGTCAGTGGACACACACACACACACACACACACACACACACACACACACACACACACACACACACACACACACACACACACACCACAGTTGGCAGGATCAAGATTAGAACCCCTACCTAACTAGTTTGCTACACTAAAGTATTACAGTTATCACAAGCGCCACAGTGCTTATATGGCTGATACATGGCCAAAGGGTTATGTCAAGGTGAATGACATCAGCAGGCATGCTAAAGTAGGCCAATGGGAGGTGTAGTGATTGTGAATGGCTTAAAAATCATTGCTCTCCTCATACACACACACACACACACACACACACACACACACACACACACACACACACACACACACACACACACACACACACACACACACACACACACACACACACACACACACACACACACACACACACACACACACATTTGCCAGTACTGAGCTGCATAGGTTCATTGCTTTGCAGGTGTGTAGTAGGTGAATGGGCCTGATGGCTGTACAAGGCTAGGTAAAGGGAATACCTTGGCATGAGGCCACATGACAATGGTCTTGAGTGTGACTCAGGGGTTTAGTCCCTGGAGTGGTCCCCACAGGTGGGTATTGTATTCACCATCCACTCATCTAGGTTACTATTGTGGGTGGCCAGTCATGTGCACTGTTTCCCATGTATGTGAGCTATATTCCATAACATGGACAGTGTCTGGGTTGTGCACATGTCCCACACGCATGTTCTTTGACATGTGGAAGTGTACTTGAGGTCTCCGGGGCATGTTGCGTTTACAGATTGCTATCTTCTGATGTAGCATTCCTGACCTCATTTAGGGAGACCTGGGTATGGATCTGAGGTCATGCTTGCACCTATGTTAACAGCATGATACAGGTATTCAGTGAAGGTAGTGGCTCTGTCCATACAGAGCATGTGTAAGGCATGGTATTCCCTTTTTGGGTTACATTTGCAGACTCTACAGTTGTTGCAGCCATCTGGTGGGGAACATAGCAAATGGACCACTGTAAGCATTTATTTGCCTATTTTAGGGATGGAACAGGGTGCCATGTCCTTTTATTTGCTGGATAACACACAGTCAGGAGATGTTGCACATCACAGTACTTTCTGATGTCAGTGGCACTGTTGTGGTCAACAAGCATGTAGTCCACTGCAATCACACCGTGGTTACTATCTGTGGGCAATATGCAGGGAACTACCAATATAGTGGTTGTTGCCTAGCCAAGTGACTTTGTGTAAGAGACATGGGTGGAGAGTGTTCTCTGAGTAATACAAGGGTTGCCTATATTGTTCACTGATCCATAATGTCACACGTAGGAGTATGGATTGTCTACACCAGCCTCTCTGGTGTTTGACATCTGTTGCCCTTGTAAGGTGGACATTGTGACATATAGTAGGTCCTCAATATAATAATTTAGCAAAACCCATCCGACAATGCATCCTGTTATTACACAAGCACAGCAACCTCCACACAGGATACTGATGACAGACACAGACTTGCCAGTACTGAGATTCAAACCCCTACCTGGCTATGTTTTGCTAGTACAGTGTATTGTATTTATCGTGCACACCAAGGAACTTATTGGATCAATACTATCCCAAGGTACTTCTACGGTGAGGAACTTCACCAGCCCTTGTAAATACTGGCAATGGATGATGTAGTGGGTGAGAGATCCCAAAAATAATTTTAACCTAATCACACATTTATATTTGCTAGGGGTTAGGTTCAAACCTCTATCAAACAAGATTTTTGGACCATTATGTAATGCATTTATCAAATGCACCACTGATCTGACATGGTTTAGGCTTGGCAACAGGTACTTGTAAGGCAGATGATATCTGCAGGTCTGCTAAAATCAGGCTCTGAGATGTGTACTGGCTGTAAACGGGGCCAACATGTTTGAGGTACACACATACATATGTACACATATAAACACTTGCCACAGATGAGATTAAAACCCATACCTGTGTAGTTACTGCTACTACATTGTTCCACATTTATGACATGCGCCACAGAGTTTATAGAGATGGCTTGTGTCCAAAGGGGTATTTCAAGGTGACTGACATCAGCAGGCTTTCTAAAGTAGGGCAATGGGAGGTGTAGTGACTGTGAATGGCCTCCAAATCATTAATCTCTACACACACACACACACACACACACACACACACACACACACACACACACACACACACACACACACACACACACACACACACACACACACACACACACACACACACACACACACACACACGCACACACATATTTCACAGTTGCCATGTCTGGGATTAGAACTCCTACCTGACTAGTATTTAATATTATATCATTACTCAATTATCACACATGCCACAGATCTTACATAGTTATACCTTGTCCAAAGGGATATTTCAAGTTGGCTGACAGCAGGTTTGCTAAAGTAGGGAAATGGGAGGTGTAGTGACTGTGAATGGCCTCAAAATCATTAATCTGTACACACACACACACACACACACACACACACACACACACACACACACACACACACACACACACACACACACAGAGTTTCACAGCTGCCATGTATAGGATTATCACTCCTATCTGACTAGTATGTTACACTACTATAGCATTGCGCAGTTATCGCAGGTGCTATGGAGCTTATAGGGCTAACCCTTCTCGAAAGGGATATTTCAAGGTGATTAACATCAGCAGGCTTGCTAAAGTAGGGCAATGGGAGGTGTAGTGACTGTGAATGGCCTCAAAATCTTTAATCTCTACACAGACACACACACACAGTTGCCATGTTTGGGATTAGAACACCTACCTAACTAGCATGTTATACTATAGCATTGTGCAGTTATCACATGTGCCAGGG
This sequence comes from Protopterus annectens, assembly GCF_019279795.1. Classification (NCBI taxonomy): domain Eukaryota; kingdom Metazoa; phylum Chordata; order Ceratodontiformes; family Protopteridae; genus Protopterus; species Protopterus annectens. The sequence continues at coordinate 996,579,841 of NC_056725.1, forward strand.
AGATCACGGGACTGATAATTGGCCGGAGGGTTCTTTCAAGGTGACTGATATCAGCATGAGTGCTAACATGGGTATGGGAAGTGCAGTGTGTGTGAATGGGCCATAAACCATTCCTCTGGGAACACACACACAACACTCAGTCACACACAACTTTACATTTGACAAGATTGGGTATACAAATGCTAGATGAATACTGATTTGTATTATCATGCTACACAGTTATCACAAGCACCATAAACACTATAGGGTTGAGGACTACCAAAAGCAAATGTCTACAGTGATTGACATTGGCACATCATGTGATATTGGCTAATTGGATGTGTGGTGGTTGGGACAGGGCTCATGATGGCAATCTCTTTGTCACTGTCTGCCTCTCTCTTCCCCATATCTCTGTGTGTGTATGTTTAACCTATTATAGTGTGTTGGCCTTGGATATGTGTGAGTATTCCTATCCAATGTGTGTGCAAAACATGAATGGTGTGCAATCCAGTGTGTGTGTGCACAGACATCTGCGACTAACAGATATGTATAGTCCACTGTTGTCGTTTGACATGGGCTTCGTTTTTGTAAGTGTGGGAGCATGCCCAGTATAACCTTCTGTATTGAGTGTCTGAATCCATTCCAGGTAGGTTGCACTCCAGTGTAGGATTTTGTGTTCTACACATACAGCTAGCAACCTGTTTCTGCAGGATATCTGTAGATAAGTTGACAATATGGAGTCACAACGGGCAACAGATAGTGTGATACTGTAACTATTGCTGCCTGTGCTGCTTATGTTACATGGTTGGTGTTAGCAGAGATATTCAGATATGTACTGTTTTACACTGTGATGTATTATATCATCAGCTACCAACAGATATACTTATTTGCTCACAGTTATTTTCAGGGAAATACAAGATGAATGAAGCTGTATCCAGTATTGTGGTCTGCAGCCTACATAGTCTTGCACACTCATGCCATTCTGGAGGGGTAGCTGCTGACACTTGCTGATGGATCTGTGTAAATGGTCCAGCACCTTGGTACTGTGGTGGCTGAAGATCCCCTGCTTGTACATCTATCAACATAACAGAATGGCCATATCCTGCTGTGGCCATACCTCACAGCTGTACAGATTCACCCAGGTTGCCAGAGGCAGGGCTCATAAATCTGGTCAGTTCCCCTTCACAATGTGGTTTATGAGCAGGTTTGTAGCCACCCATTACTGGGTTTGCAGGCAGGGGTAGTATGGGAAAACTTCAGAGTTTTAGACTTCACACACTACATGGCATCCATACTTCTACCCACCCACTCTGTTATGCTATCCTCTTCCTACTATTATGCGAGTGATATCTGTGAAGTATCCCTATTGTAGTCCCTTCATCCCAGCAATATTTAAGGGCTGGTCCACAGTTCATGCAGTAGGACATTGTGGGCATGCTACTGGGATTTGTTGACATGGCCTTGCATTTGGGTTTCTGTCGACTGTGTTATGTTGTTATTTGGGACCCCATGAGATAACATACATTGGCAGTATGGGTGAGGCACAGGCCTTTGACAGAGGACTGTAGGGCATTTTGTAGATAAGCAGGCCAACTGTAGCAGGTCAGTGCATTCTGTCACTCCTACAGTCGCAGGCTGTGAGCCACTGGATTCCCCTGGGGTGACAGGGTAAGTGTGGGAGGTGTTAATGGCAATAGTTCCTGTCAATATTAATCCATTGGTCTGGATGCTGGCAGGGTGCTGCTTACAGCTGGTAGAGACACACCTGCATAGGACACATCTTCAGCATTCTGCATTCTGTTGGTATTCCCATACAGAAGTGGGGGTCATGCTGTACTCATTCCCAGATGCAGGGATATGACCTGTGATAAACCTGTGGATGATGGTGGGGTGAGCTGAGTGCATGTGTGATATGGAGGCTTCTTGCAGCTGACTCACAGATTTACATGGGACATTCCCCTTAAACTGCCTTGTGCGGGGACATAGGCATTCTCTCTTTACTTCATAACTGTGCCTTTTGTGGTCTGCCAGTGATTTGCCAGAATTCATCAGTATTCCATACAACACAGACAACTAATGTGCTGCTAACCTGCATGTACAATTCCAAAGGTGTGTGCAATTGACAGTTACATTTTATGTATTCTGTCTAGGGTACTTCCACCTGTGTACAGTGTGTATGTTTGGACCCACATTCATGGCATGTCCATCTTTCAGATGGTGACAGATATTGACAGCTGAACAATGAGCATGGATGACTGCTGAATTGGGTCTTGTTGGGATGCATTGTGGTTGGCACTACAGTTGTCAGAACATGGCCCTGTCATCAACAGTAGTAGCCAGAGGCCACTGGGACACAACCCTCCATGCCTACATGCTGACCACTTCCACACAATATACAACAGACAACAACCTAACACTCAGAGCCCTGCATATTGTACATATGCAACAATCTGTCCTGTAAATTGGACCACCTCAGGTAATCTGTGCTCCACTGTTATTAACCCCACTCAGTCATGTTACTGCATTTCTACATAGGATTGTGTGTGTGTGTGTGGGGGGGGGGGGGCACCTGACAACTGTAAACATTTAATATGACTGTCCTGGTATTTCAGGTACTCTGTTGGCTTCCATTTTGTTTTGTATTCTGACCTATCATGCAGACTAGAGGCATATCAGTAGAGTACAGATCTTAGGCTTTATTGACCTACATTTCAGTTCCAGAATTCATACCCTGCAGAAGTAACATACAACTGCCTGACCTGTTGTAGTCCATCTGTGTAGGTCTGGAGGGGCTGTTATCTATTGCCATTAATTGGAGGCCTTAGCACAGTCTTTCTTTATGGTCATCTAGACCTGTCTTGCTGGCTGAGGCTGTTGTTGGGTATGTGAACCTCACTGATATCATGTGTGTGTCCTATGTACACACATTTGGGCCACCACACATACTGCAGTGGAATTTGTCACCTTGTCTAGTACTGCCTACTTTGTTGACACCAGTATTTGTTATGGATTCCATGCTGCCCATATAAGTGTCCACTATCTGCTGCCATCCCATTCAGCCAGCCAATTCCCTTGCATGCTCACATCCATACCATAGCTACAGTTAGTAGTACATACTATTCCATTCAGCAATTGGTAGGAAGAGTGTGTTACTTGTGGCTGTGCCA